>NC_037689.1:45634899-45643320 GCF_003255815.1 Theropithecus gelada
TTTTGAGACAGTCTCACTCTGTGGCCCAGGCTGAAGTGCAGTGGCACGATCTCAGCTCACTGCAACCTCCGCCTCCCAGGTTCAAGCAGTTCTCCTGCCTCAGCCTCCTGAGTAGCTGGGATTACAGGCACCCACCACAAATTAGCCCAGCTAATTTTTCTATTTTTTAGTAGAAATGAGTTTTCGCCATGTTGAACTCCTGACTGCGAGATCCGCCTGCCTAGGCCTCCCAAAGTGCTGGGATTACAGGCTTGAACCACCGCACCTGGCCAAATACAGCGTTTTAATACTAACTTCCTTGCCTTTTGTAGAATCCGCTTCTAAATATTTTCATTATTTTTATTTGTGTCAATGTTACATGGGTACAGAGTTTCAAACAATTCTGCTGAGTCTGTTGTGAAAAACAAGTCCCATTGTCTCCCTCTCTCCATCCTTTTTTCTTTCTTTTAGTGATAGAGTCTCCCTCTACATTGCCCAGAACTCCTCCGCCATCCTTTTCTTACATGCGAATGCTACATAAAAATCCCTTTCTTCCTGTCTTCCTGGGGTTTCAGGAGTGAGTTAGGTATGTATTCACACATACCATTACCTGGAGGCCATTCTCTCATAATTTAGAAGGGATATGGGAGATAAATTAAATAGCTGATATGAAAAAGCTGATGCTTTTTCTGTAGTAAACAAAACATTTAAAATCACCCTGTGACCATACACAAATTGGGGGTTCCTCCTAACAAAATCCCAGTATTATGTCATCTAAGCATTTGAAGGGCTCACTATGACTTTTGAGTGTGGAGAGCAGTCTTTGAATTCTGTTTTTTCTCCTTCTTTGCCTTTCCCTTGTTCTTCTATGTGTTCTCTACACCTATCAACAAATCAGCATTGAACAGCAAGTCTCACCAGGCATACCTGAGAGGAGAGAATTTACAGACTGACTATAGGGATACTGAGTCTTAAGACTATATATATATATTTTTTTGAGATGGAGTCTTGCTCTGTTGCCCACGCTGGAGTGCAGTGGCACGATCTCGGCTCACTGCAACCTCCACCTCCCGGGTTCAAGCGATTCTTCTACCTCAGCCTCCCGAGTAGCTGGGAGTACAGGCACGAACCACCACGCCTAATTTTTGTATTTTTAGTAGAGACGGGGATTCACCATATTGGCCAGGCTGATTTGGAACTCCTAACCTTGTGATCCGCCTGCCTCGGCCTCCCTAAGCGCTGGGATTACAGGTTTGAGCCATTGCGCCTGGCCTGAGTCTTAAGACTATTTCACAGGTTGCAGGTGGGCAGGAAAAAGAGTTACTTCCTTGGCTATTCTTCTGTCTTCCAGAGTCACAGCTAAAGTCCAGCAACAAAACTCTACAGTCAGTTAAGATAAAGACCCCTACATGTGAAATACAGATGACTTATTCTGCACTGCTAAGTGAATGAAATGTGAAACACCTGCTTATAAAAACAAACTTTTCTTCCACCCAGGCATTTCCTTGGCTATCATTTCATAAACATAATTAAGCCTGAACTTTGGTCACATCTGGAGTTTGACCTAACTGTATACCGTTAGTGTTATGTGTTGGTTAATTACAGGTTGAGCATCCTGCTACAAAAATCTGAAATCCAAAACACTCTGAAATCCAGTTTTTTGAACACAGACATGATGCCACAAGTGGAAAATTCCGTATCTTACCTTGCGTGACAGGTAACAGTTAAAATATAGTGAAAACTGGCTGGGCACAGTGGCTCACGCCTGTAATCCCAGCACTTTGGGAGGCCGAGACGGGTGGATCACGAGGTCAGGAGATCAAGACCATCCTGGCTAACACAGTGAAACCCGTCTCTACTAAAAATACAAAAAACTAGCCGGGCGTGGTGGTGGGCGCCTGTAGTCCCAGCTACTTGGGAGGCTGAGGCAGGAGAATGGCGTGAACCCGGGAGGCGGAGCTTGCAGTGAGCCGAGATTGTGCCACTGCACTCCAGTCTGGGTGACAGAGCGAGACTCTGTCTCAAAAAAAAAAAAAAAAAAAAAGTGAAAACTGACCAGGCGCGGTATCTCACGCCTGTAATTCCAGCACTTTGGGTGGCTGAGGCGGGCCATCACTTGAGGCCAGGAGTTTGAGACCAGCCTAGTGAATATACTGAAACTTTGTCTCTACTAAAAATACAAAAAATTAGCCGGGTGTGGTGCCACATGCCTTTAATCCCAGCTACTAGGGAAGCTGAGACACGAGAATTGCTTGAACCCAGGAGGTGGAGGTTGCAGTGAGCCAAGAGCATGCCACTTTACTCCAGCCTGGGCAACAGAGTGAGACTGTCTAAAAAACAAAACAAAAACTATATATATATATGTACACACACACACACACACACTCACTCAAAACTTTAATGCACAAAAGTATTAAAAATATTTTATAAAACTACCTTCACCCTAAGTGTATAAGGTGCAAATGAAACAAATGAATTTCATGGTTTTAGACTTGGGTCCCATCCCCAAGATATCTCATTATGTATACGCAAATATTCCAAAATCTAAAAAAATTCCAAAATCCAAAATATTTCTGGTCCTAAGCATTTTGGATAAGGGATACGCAACCTGTACTGACTTGAAAGTTGAACATATCAGAAGGGAAACAAAACATCAGACAGGAGAAGGTTTACAGGGTGGAAACCAAAACCTGAAGCAAGTTTCTTTCAACCACTGGTGAATGAAAACATGATTTCCAATACTTACTTTAAATGAAAATCAAGCCGTAAGGAGAGTTTAGTCCTACACATGTACTACCAGTCCCCTGACAGTGGTTTCTGCATTAGACTGGGTTGGTACATTGAATTAAAAAGTGGAAACTTGGGCTGGGCACGGTGGCTCACGCCTGTAATCCCAGAACTTTGGGAGGCTGAGGTGGGTGGATCACCTGAGCTCAGGAATTCCAGACCAGCCTGGGCAACATGGCAATCCTTATCTCTACAAAAAATACAAAAACTAGCGGGGCATGGTGGCATGTGCCTGTGGTCCCAGCTACGCAGCAGGTTAAGGTGGGAGAAGCATCTGAACCCAGGGAGGTCAAGGCTGCAGTGAGCTGTGATCGTGCCACTCCACTCCAGCCTGGGCAAGAAAGTGAGACCTTGCCTCAAAAAAAAAACAAAACAAAAGATTTTCCAAAATGATGAGTGCAAAGTGCATTCATTAAGACAAGGTGGAGGCCAGGTGCGGTGGCTCACGCCTGTAATCCCAGCACTTTGGGAGGCCGAGGTGGGAGTTCGGGACCAGCCTGGCCAAGGTGGTGAAACCCCGTCTCTACTAAAAAATACAAAAATTAGCCGGGTGTGGTAGCAGGCACCTGTAATCCCAGCTACTCAGGAGGCTGAGGCAGGAGAACTGCTTGAACCCGGGAGGCGGAGGGTGCAGTGAGCTGAGATCGTGCCACTGCACTCCAGCCTGGGCAACAGAGCGAAACTCCATTTCGAAAAAAAATAAAAAAATAAAAAAATAAAAAAATTAGCTGGGTGAGGGGGTGCACACCTATAGTCCCAGCTACTCGGCAGACTAATGCAGAACTGCTTGAGCCTGGGAGGTTGAGGTTGGAGCAGCTGTGACCGTGCATGCCACTGCACTCCAGCCCAGGTGGAAAAAAAGAAAGAGATAAGATGAGGAAAATATAACCCCTATCTATTACTTTTTCTGAATTAAAGGATTCTGAATTATATGTTTAGACTAATAAAAATCAGTAATATTCACTGCATGACCTAATTTTACCTGTCATTGATTTGCTATTTAACCTCGAGCAAGTCACATTTTTTCATTTATATATGTGAGCACAGGCATTTTGCCTACATTTTGAATTTTTTTTTTTTTTTTTGAGACAGGGTCTTGCTCTGTGGTCCAGGCTAGAGTGCAGTGGTGTGATCTTGGCTCAATGCAACCTCCTCCTCCTGGGTTCAAGCTATTCTTGTGCCTCAGCCTCCTGAGTAGCTGGGATTACAGGCACCCGCTATCATGCCCAGCAAGTTTTTGTATTTTTGGTAGAGACAGGGTTTCACTATGTTGGCCAGGCTAGTCTTGAACTCCTGACTTCAAGCAACCCGCCTGCCTCGGTCTCCCAAAGTTACAGGCGTGAGCCATTGCACCTGGCCTTCTTTCTTTTTTTGAGACAGTCTCACTCTGTTGCCTAGGCTGGAGTGCGTGGATTGATCTTGGCTCACTGCAAACTCTGCCTCCTGGGTTCAGGCAATTTTTCTGCCACAGACACTCGAGTAGCTGGGACTACAGGCGTGCACCACCACGCCTGGCTAATTTTTGTATTTTTAGTAGAGACAGGGTTTCACCATGTTATCCAGGCTGGTCTCAAACTCCCGGCCTTAAGTGATTCACCCGCCTCGGGTGATTACAGGCGGGTGATTACAGATACCACTGTACCTGGCCTAAAATGTTTTAAAGCAATGTTTCAATACTGAGTAAAAAACTAAAAATGGGAGGTAATATCTTAGATAGGAGGCACTCAAATTATTGATTAATGACCTAAGCATGCTGACGTGTAGGCCATTTCTTCTCAATCTTCTCTAGGTCAGGCAATTGCAAGGAAGAAACTCAAGGAATCGCTACTTTCCAGAGGTGACATGGGAGGCCAAGCCAAATGGAGAAAGCCTGGAACAATAGCATGTTTATAATGAGATATAGGCATGGCTTTCATATATTTGGGTGATTGGTACAATAACACAAAAGTACTTTGGCCTAAAAGGAAATAAAAGACTTCTGGGTGACTATGGAGATCATTCTAGGGACAAATTTGCTTCAGCTCATTAATCCGGTAACAATGCTGCCACTGTTCCTGCCATTTTGGCTCTCTTAAATATATATAACACGAATATGTGCATGTCCATCTGTGTATTGCTATCTTACTGACTGCTATCAGTTCTGGAAGGTCAACGATTAGGAATTCAATTGATGATACAAGTATACAAGGAAGATTTAAGAGTTCCCAAATCTAATTGAAATCTGGAAATTCTAAATTCTCTTTGACATTCTGTTCCCCTGCCATCCTTACTGGCTGGCTGACAAGTCAAAAGAGGCTCCTGCAGTGGGACTACAGAGTTCAATGAGCTGTGCATTCAGGCGCCGCAGAGGAGGAAAATACAAGCCATACACATACAGAGAATCCAAACACACACCACATCTCCATTCATCCACTGGCAGAGGACAGAGACCTCTTCATTCTGAATCTCCCACTGGCATTCAAGAATTGCAAGTTCTGTACAAACTAGGAGGTGACAGCCACAATAAGGGGTCACTGTTACTGTTTCCTTTTATATGTCTTCTAATCATTGTCAGGGAAACTGTATTACAAGTTTTGGTCCTTGTGCTGATTATTGAAGCATCTTTCGGACTCCAGAGCTACTCTTCTATACTATGTGTTGTGGGGCCCAGACTCTGCAGGCTGCAAGCTGATACTTCCCTAAGAAGAGTTACCTGTCGGCTCTAACTCACATACACCATCCATACCACACACACACACAAACATGCACCACACACACAAACCATGCATACACACACCATACACACAGGCACCAGATACACTTAGACCATCACTCAATGATACTGGATGTTTTTTTTAACTTGGGTTTTAATTAGGTACATAAATAGCAACATGAGAACGAGGAGTTCTAAGGCTTGTACATTATCTCTAGGTGAAGGGATTCCAGATTAGTTTGCTTGTAGGATGATATCACAGAAGATAACAGAGGTCTGGTCTAGTTTTTCCTGAAGAAGAAAGCCAATTTAATACATTCAATACTGACTTCTCTGCCATTTTTCTGTAGAAATACTGATTTATTCTACGGAGTTTCCAATGTTTACCTATAACTAAAAGAAGGAAAAGAAAAACATAAGTAAACTGTGCCAGAAAAAATTTTGCATCATGAAAATTCTTCAGATTTAAATAGAGAAACCAGGCTGGGCGCGGTGGCCCATGCCTGTAATCCCAGCACTTTGGGAAGCTGAGGCGGGTCGATCACCTGAGGTCAGAAGTTCGAGATCAGCCTGGCCAACGTGGTGAAACCCCATCTCTACTAAAAATACAAAAAAATTAGCTGGGCATGGTGGCAGGTCCTGTAATCCCAGCTACTTAGGAGGCTGAGGCAGGAGAATTGCTTGAACCCAGGAGATGGAGGCTGTAATGAGCTGAGATCATGCCATTGCACTACAGCCTGGGCGACAAGGATGAAACTCTGTCTCAAAATAAATAAATAAATAAATAGAGAAACCATAGACAATATTTACATCACCATTATATAACCATAAGAAACATGAGCCAGAGAAAACTGTAATTATTCCCATTTTACAGATAGTTAAACTAAGAATCAGAAAGAAGGCCGACTGTGGTGGCTCACGTGTGTAATCCCAGCACTTTAGGAGGCCGAGGCAGGTGGATCATCTGTGGTCCAGAGTTCAAGACCAGCCTGGCTAACATGGTGAAACCCCATCTCTACTAAAAATACAAAAAATTAGCCGGGCATGGTGGTGGGCGCCTGTAATCCCAGCTACTCGGAAGGCTGAGGCAGGAGAATTGCTTGAACCCGGGAGGCAGAGGATACAGTGAACTGAGATTGAGCCATTGCACTCCAGCCTAGGCGACAGAGCGAAACTCTGTCTCAAGAAAAAAAAAAAAAAAAGATTTTGTGTTCCATCAATAGTACATATACTACATTCAGATCCTCAATTGGCTGTGTATCTGAGAGTAATCAACCAAATGGATGGGTGAATAAATAAAAAATAAATGTCTAAATGGCACAGTACACATCACATCTGAAGATTAAACAACTACATTTCCATCTATCTGCTGGAAAGCATGATTACATCACCCTCAGTTTGATGTGTAATTTTCCTCACATCACCCTCATCATACTTTTCTGGAATAAAATACACATATATTCAAAGACAAGTCAAAGACAAACCGAGTCTTCTCCAGATTGCTTTTTTCATAATTTTTTTTTTTTTTTTTTTGAGATGGAGTCTTGTTCTGTCACCCAAGCTGGAGTGCAGTGGTGCGATCTTGGCTCACTGTAACCTCTGCCTCCCGCGTTCAAACGATTCTCCTGCCTCAGCCTCCTGAGTAGCTAGGATTACAGGTGCCCGCCACCACGCCCAGCTAATTTTTTATATTTTTGGTAGAGACAGGGGTTTACCATGTTGGCCAGGCTGGTCTCAAACTCTTGACCTCAAGTGATCTGCCTGCCTCAGCTTCCCAAAGTGCTGGGATTACAGCCGTGAGCCACCACGTCTGGCTTTTTTCCATAATTTGTAATGAATATACTCAGCAATTAGAGATTTCTTTTTTTTTTTTTTTTTTTTATTCAGAGTTTTGCTCTTGTTGCCCAGGCTGGAGTGCAGTGGTGCGATCTCGGTTCACCGCAACCTCCACCTCCCGGGTTCAAGTGATTCTCCTGCCTCAGTCTCCTGAGTAGCTGGGATTATAGACATGTGCCACCATGTCTGGCTAATTTTTTGTATTTTTAGTAGAGATGTGGTGGGGCAGGCTGGTCTCGAACTCCTGACCTGAGGTGATCCGCCCGCCTCAGCCTCCCAAAGTGCTGGAATTACAGGTGTGAGTCACCGTGCCTGGTGCAATTAGAGATTTCTAAATATTTTAGAGGCCAGTGACTATTCACTTGATTTTTTAATATACAACTAAAAATTCTTAAACATGTAAACTACTAGCTTATTTTTTCTATCTCAGTTTATTAATCTGTTTTTGTCTTCGGTAGGAATTTGACAGATTTATTGCATTGTTAAAAACTAAAAACTGGAAACAACCTATGTTGATAAGGATTAAGTAGATCATGGTAGTCCATACTAGGAAACCATTAAGCAACTAGAGAAGGAATGGGTAGATCTATAAGTACTGACGGGGAAATATTTACACAATATGTTATATAAAACAAGTTCATTCATTCATTCAACATAGCTTAACATAGTACTGTCTATGGCATTCTTAGCAAAAAAAAAAAATTGAACCTAAGTCTAATTAAGCCTTCAAATCCAACTATAAGTTTATGGGAAATATAGAGAAGAAAGGAACCAAGAGATAAACAGAATGATACTAAATGGATACATTCGGCCACAGCCAGAACATGAGAAATTCTTTTTTTCCCCTCCCAGCTCAATCCTTGTAGAACACAGGAAATGCTAAAGGACAAATAAGCCAGGTTTTTCAACAAACAAATAGCAAGGAACAGAGAGGGAGCAGAAACTTTTACAGTTCTAAGAGACCTACCAAACACAACAGGCAGATCTTATTTGGATCCTGGTTCAAACGAACCAACTGTAAAAAGTTATTCATGAAACAACCAGGAAAATGTGTACATTGACTGGATATTAGATGATGTTAAGGAATTAGTGCTAATTCCTTCCTCCCTCCCTCCCTCCCTCCCTCC
>NC_037689.1:45643403-45662303 GCF_003255815.1 Theropithecus gelada
CTCTCTCTCTCTCTCTCTCTCTCTCTCTCTCTCTCTCTTTCTTTCTTTCTTTCTTTCTTTCGACAGAGTCTCTCTGTGTTGCCCAGGCTGGGAGTGTGCAGTGGCACGATCTTGGCTCACTGTGACCTCTACCTCCCAGGTTCAAGCAATTCTCCTGCCGCAGCCTCCTGAGTAATTTGAACTACAGGTATAAGCCACCATGCTCGGCCTTAATTTCTCTTTTTTCTTTTTTTTTTTTTGAGACGGAGTCTCACTCTGTCACCCAGGCTGCAGTGCAGTGGCGTGATCTCGGCTCACTGCAACCTCTGCCTTCCGGGTTCAAGCGATTCCCCTGCCTCAGCCTCCCGAGTAGCTGGGACTACAGGTGCACACCACCATGCCTGGCTAATTTTTGTATTTTTAGTAGAGACAGGGTTTCACCATATTGGCTAGGTGGTCTCAAACTCCTGACCTCATGATCCACCCACCTCAGCTTCCCAAAGTGCTGGGACCACAGTCGTGAGCCACCGCGCCTGGCCCCGGCCTAATTTCTTTATGTATGATAATAAAATTACAATTATATGCCTTCAGAAAGTTTTCTGTGCAGCTACTCAGAAGGGTGAAGTGGGAGGATCACTTAAACCCAGGAGTTGAAGTCCAGCCTGGGTAACACAGCAAGATCCCATCCCACCAGATAAATAACAGTAAAAAGAAAGTTTCCTGTGAACTTGCAGAACAATATGAGGAATATGATCCCATTTTGTCAAAAAAACAAAAACATGCATGTATGCATGAAAATATTATAAATATATAAATTTATTTAATTTATACATTTTAAATATAAATAAATACATATATATTTGTTTTTGAGACAGGGTGTCACTCTGTTGCCCAGGCTGGAGTGCAGTGGAGTGATCATGGCTCACTGCAACCTGTTTCTCCCAGGCTCAGGTGATCCTCCTACCTCAGCCTCCAAGTAACTGGGACTACAGGTGTTTGTCATCACACTCAGCTAATTTTTAAATTTTTCTGTATAGACAGGGTTTCGCTATTTTGCCCAGGCTGTTCTGGAACTGCCAGACTCATGTAATCACCTACCTCGGCCTCCCAAAGCGCTAGGAGTACAGGTATGAGCCACTGCACCCGGCCTGCCTAGCTAGCTAGCTAGCTAGCTAGCTAGCTAGCTAGCTATCTATCTATCTATCTATCTATCTATCTATCTATCTATCTATATTTAAAAGTCTGGAATGATACACCAAACTATTAACAAAAATTACCTCTGGAAACAAGAATAAAGTGGCCAGACATGGTGGCTCATACCGGTAATCCCAGCACTTTGGGAGGCCGAGGCAGGTGGATCACCTGAGGTCAGGAGTTCGAGACCAGCCTGACCAATATGGTAAAACCCTGTCTCTACTACAAATGCAAAATTAGTTGGGCATGGTGGCGCATGCCTGTAATCCCAGCTACTTGGGAGGCTGAGGCAGGAGAATCACTAGAACCTGGGAGGCCTCCAAGGCTGCAGTGGGCGAGATTGCACCACTGCACTCCAGCCTGGACAACAAGAGTGAAACTCCATCTCAAAAAAAAAAAAAAAAAAAAGAAAAGAAAAGAAGAAAGGATAAGACAAGCTTTTAAAATAGTTAGCTAAAAACATTTTTTACAACCAACACGAATCACTTTTATAATTAAAAGTTACACCTCCTCCAATGAAGATCTAAAAACAATAAAGAATGAAATCAAGGTTGTGTATTACAGCAAGCTGAACTCTGGTGAAGAGTATCTTTGAAAACTGAAATGGATACTTACCTAATTTCCCTTTATTCTATGTCTTTTTCATTGTCCCTGTACAGAAATATAACCATTCTGGCTGACAAGGATTTAAAAAAATGAGAGAAATATAACCGTATTAAAAGTCAAGTCCCTAGAGGACATGTGTCACTCTGTGGCTGCTCACCCTCTAGTCATCCTTCTAATGGCACATCCCATGCATAACTGGCAGATATGCATTCCCATGCATTCACCAGAGATACTGATTCTGGGGTGGCCTTTGCCTTTTACCAACTCCCCGGGTAATAGTTTGTATCTGAGAACCTACTGATTTTGGGTTACTGTATGAACGGCTATGCAGTGAAAGAGGAACTGGATTTGTTTTCTGTGACCACTAAGGAGACATATTTTTGCTTAGCAGAAGAAACAGCTTCCAAAAAATCAGAATTGTCCCAGGATGGCTGCCCCATGGGGTGAGTTTCCCATCAGTGCTGGTGTAAAAGGAGGAACATACAGGGCTTCAGGGGAGTCTGCTTGAGGCTGGGGGTTCACTTTCAAATTCTCGGTTTATGTGACTCTTTGGGTCTCCAAAAATATAAAGAAAGCTTGAAGAAAAAAGCCTTCAAACTCAGGGTTTTCCTAAATTTTAAGTAGGGGCCATGATTTACAATAAATGTAACACCAATTTTCAAAAAATTTTCTGATTATAAAACACATATTCATTGCAGAAAATTTTTAAAATACAGAAAGTTATAAAGAAGAAAAAATATAAAAATCATCATACCACTGAACGATATACACTTTCTGTTGTATCTCCTGGCTTCTTCCCTTCTATAAACATATCACACTACCTTTTTTTCATTTAACAATAATTGTGCACATGTTCCCATGCAATTAAATACTGTAGAAACAGAATAATAATATTCCACTTTATGGATATACCATAATTAAGCCATTTTCCTATAGTTGAATATCTAGGTTGTTTCCAATTTCAATTATAGTCTTCTAATTACCAGGAAATCACAAGTGCTATTATACAATTTTTCAAATATACACAAACAATATAACTACTGTTTTGAGCCTCTGTGTAACTGTCATGCATTCCAGTGTACACTAAGTATTAGATAAATACAAGTGTACTTACTATAATAAAGTGTTGTTTGAAAAAAATAAACCTAAGGAATAATGACACTTTCCAATTGTTTGAAATACATTTGTAGACAAATCCCAACTGTCTGATTCTAGCTTGTCTAAAAAACCCAGGTAATATCAGTGGAACAAACACAAATATATAAGTCACAGCATTTAAGCCCAGAAATTAAAGATGGAAGAAAATATGACCCTTATGTTTTCACATCAAGTTGAAACTGTTACAATTAAATTAAATTAATTAAACACAACTCATTTCAGCTGGCACTACAATGCTGAACACAATCACAGAGATTTCTTGTTCTTTACCTGATTAAGATGGCAGAGCAAGGAGTTTTCTACTTAGTTCCAGGTGAATTCTTCACATTTCCTGGCTTTTAAAACAAAAGAAAGAGCTTGAATGCAGTTTGAAAAGAAATAGTGCAACTCCTTAGTGTCCTGAGTATTTGGCTGAACATGAACATTAAAAATTATTACGCGGGACAGGGTCAAACTATTTTATTGAGGACTTGGGGGGTTGTTGAAGAAAGGCTGAGGAGGACAATGAGATCCCACATTCTCGCAGTTGCCGACCATTAAATATTATTATACTGCAAAGTGATCCATCTCTCAGTAAATTGAAGAAGTTACTAGGGCTCTCTGAGGGCCCTGCTGTAGAATGACTTGGGCAGAGAGAGCAGGAAATAAAGCGCCATTAATCCTCATTATGCAGATTCAGCCAAACAGTTGATTCTATTAAAAAAATCAATATATCTTCCTATTTTATTTCCTGAAATAAAGGTTTTACACCTACGGGAAGGCTTCCTGTAGGTATTTACTCCATGCGTTATTCACCATTATCCACCATAGGGGCCAATCCACAAAACATGTTTACTGTGAAAGAAGTTAGACCACACCCATTCTGCCTAGTGGCCATCCGGGAACATATAATTAGGTCATGTAATCCATAAGAAGCAGTGTAAGAAAAGCTTCTAGTGGGAAAAGTTCACGTGCTAAACTTTTAAGGCCTTACTTTCTTTTCTATATGTTTTTTAGACTTTAATTCTCAAAACACATTAATAGAGATCAGATGGCAGTGTGAAAAACAGGAGGCTGCAGCTGGGTGGGCTACAGTGCTATGATTCTGTTGTATAGACTTGGAGCAGTTTCTCCCGGTGCCCCTCTTTCATAGTTATTCATGGTTGAAGGAAGGGGAAAAGGTGAGAAAGCAGGAGCACGTGACTAACCCTGTCATTTCAGAGCACGGTTTCTAGGCAACTTTGGGGCTCCCTGGAGTGGCTGAGAACTGGTCTATAAGTACTGTTTTATATCCATTGTCCCAGCATAATTAATAGTGTCCCCTTTCACTCTCAAGAGTATCCTGGTTTGCCGCGTGTGTTGGCTCACGCCTGTAATCCCAGCACTTTGGGAAGCCGGGGTGGGAGGATCCATTGAGCCTAGGAGTTCAAGACCAGCTTGGGCAACATTAAAAAAAAAAAAAAAGTTTTAAAAAAATGAATATCCTGGTTTTGATGATAAAGTATATGGTCACCACATCCGCTTGATGATGGAGTTCTGGGAAACAAGGCCATACGAACTGCTTGGTGGACCAATGATCAACAGACAATTCTCAGCTCTACTTGACATTCTGAACAGGAGTGCTACAGGACTGAGAATCTGTGCCCTTCTCCTCCAGAGCCACTCCCCACCCCGCCTCCTCACATGCATGCACACAAGCGAACACACATACACATACGTGAACACACACCCACCGACACCCCAGAGGCCTTTTTGCTGTTGCTCGAAATTGCCACACTCCCTATTGGGACAAGACCTTTGCAAAATATACCCCTTGACCAAGACCAGTCAATCCCAATTTTTGCCTAGCTAAATGTTATTCATCCTTTACATCGAGGCTTTCTTTGTACCCTGTCCTTCAATTTTGCAGAATCTTCTATTCCCTTTCACAGCACTCATGTACTTCCTGATTGTGTAATTATTTCTTTCATGTTTGAGTCTTTCATTAATCTGTAAGCTTCATGAGGGCACACTATCCCTAGGGCCTCCTAGCACATACTATTCAAATATTCGTTGCATAAACAAATCGAAAGCCGGGGCAGTGGCTCACATCTGTAATCCCAGCACTTCAGGAGGCCGAGGCAAGTGGATTACTTGAGCCCAGGACTTCAAGATCAGCCTGGGCAATGTGCTGAAATCCTGTCTCTACAAAAAAATACAAAAATTAGCCAGGTGGGATGACACATGCTTGTGGTCCCAGCTACTCAGGAGGCTGAGGTGGGAGGATCATTTAAGCCAGGGAGGTTGAGGCTGCAGCAAGTTGTAACTGCACCACTGCACTACAGCTTGGGCAACAGAGTGGGACCCTGTCTCAAAACAAACAAACAAATGGAATGGGGTAGAACTTAGAGATATGATGACTGTAAAAAAGTTTGGGTTTCTATTTTCTTAACACGTTCATGAACACGAATAACACTTTCTGTTAGCAAAATTAAAACTTTAAAAAAATCAAAACATTGATTTCTAATTAGTATGACTGCCATGTGAAGGCTGATTGCCAGCCAAACCTTTGAGGTACAGCAGCCTGCTGAAATGTCTGGGTCCCTCACCAGATTAATGAAGAACAAGAAGAGAGAAAAAAAGGCTTATGAGGGCCAGCGAGATAATCATGTCCAACAATTGGGTCTGGCATAAAAACAAGGTGGTTCTCGGCAGGGCGCAGTGACTCACACCTGTAATCCCAGCACTTTGGGAGGCCGAGGTGGGCGGATCACCTCAGGTTGGAAGTTCGAGACTAGCCTGAACAACAGGGAGAAACTCCAACTCTACTAAAAATACAAAATTAGCAGGGCATGGTGGCGCATGCCTGTAATCCCAGCTACTCGGGAGGCTGAGGCAGGAGAATCACTTGAACCCAGGAGGCGGAGGTTGCAGTGAGCCGAGATCACGCCACTGCACTCCAGCCTGGGCAACAAGAGCGAAACTCCATCTCAAAAACAAACACACAAAAAACCAAGGTAGTTCTCTACCTAAATATAGTTTAGGTCTGAATTAACATACTGCTTGCCAAATACTTCCAATGATAATCTTATATATTCTACTATCTATACTCGCCAGTACCTCAATCTCAAAAAAAATAAGATGCTAAATTCACAAGCTTTTTTATCTTTTGGACAATAAGAAAATGAGCAAACAAAAGCATTCTTCTGATTCAGGAAAACAACTTTGTTGCTAGGAAAATTTCCTTGTTTGGTTACATATCACTTACAGTATAACAAAACATCACAGTCCAATATCTCATTAAAAAAACATTGAGCCCATCCACCGCCCTATTACAAATCAGATCTCTCTTGGCAGAGAACTCCAAGATCTCAGACAAAACAACATTCTGACTTCAAAAAACAGTTCGTGATTTAGCACAACCCAGAAATCAATTTTTTTTTTGCATTTTCAGACAGAGAAACAGTTTTATCTAGAATATTTTATAACTTAACCATTTTAATACATATCTGATTTCAGTTTTTATTTTCTTACCACGTCCATGAACACAAATGACAACTTCTTTTCTTTTGAGACAGAGTTTCCCTCTGTCACCCAGGATGGAGTGCAGTAGTGCAATCTCAGCTCATGTAACCTCCACCTCCTGGGTTCAAACGATTCTCCTACCTCAGCCTCCCGAGTAGCTGGGATTACAGGCGCCCACTACCACGCCCAGCTAATTATTATAGTTTTAGTGGAGACAGGGTTTCACCATGTTGGCCAGGCTGGTCTCAAGCTCCCGACCACAGGTGATTCACCTGCCTCGGCCTACAAAGCACTGGGATTACAAGTGTGAGGCACTGTGCCTGGCCACAAATGACAATTTCTGCTAGCAAAACTGAAACTTTTTAAGAAAATCAAGACACTGATTTCTAATTAGTATGCCTGCCATGTGAAGGCTGATTGCCAGCCAAACCTTTGAGGTACAGCAGCCTGCTGAAATGTCTGACTCCCTCACCAGTTGAATTATTTTCAACAATTACTTAACTTCTCCAAAATGCAGTTTCCTCACTTATAAATGGAGATAATAATAGAACCCACCTCAAAGACTCTTCCTGAGCAAAGAGCTTAGCGCCAAGGACCAAGCTCACAGCAAGTAAGTGCTCAATAAACATTATCTATCCTATATGGTAGGCCACTTTATTTTTTGGATGAAGAAAATAAAAGGTAAGGATAAATGACCTGTTAAAGATCCCAACAAAATTCTAGTTTACTGGATGAGTAGGCAGAATAATGGCCCCTCAAAGATGTCTTCTATTTCTGGAACCTGTGACTGTTACCTTACATGGCAAAAGGAAATTAAGGTTGCATTGGAATTAAGTTTACTAATCAGTTGCCCTTAAAATAGTGAGATGATCTTGGATTATCTGGGTGGGCCTGATTCAAGCATATGAGTGCCTGTAGTCTAAGAGGGAGGCAGAAGAAGGGGTCAGAGGGGGGACCTGCAAAGGACTTGCTGCAGGCTTTGACAATAGAGGAAGGAAGCTGGAAACAGCCCTCAGCCAGCAAAACAGACCTTGGTCCTACAACCTCGAGGAACTGAGTTCTGTCAACAATCTAAATGATCAGGAAAGAAATTCTCCCCTAGGGCCTCGAGAAAGGAACGCAACCCTGCTGACACCTTGATTTAGAATTGGACTTCTGACCTACAGAACTAAGATAATCATTTGCATTACTTTCAGCCTGTAAATTTGCAGTCATTTATTTTGGCAGCAATGGAAAACTAAAACAATGACATAAGAACTCCTGACTACAGGGTATGGTTCCATTTTCTATTAGTGGACATTATCTTCTCAGGCAGAAGCGAAAATGTGCAGTATCACATGAGTGGTGGTTAATGACTATCATGTGGCTAGAGTCCATCCATTGCATATGTTCCTCACACAGATAACCTTACTTAATCCTCAAAACAGCTCCAGGAGGGACTATGCCAGTTCCCACAGTGCTGGGGTAGCTTCCCAAGGTTTCAGGGCTAGTTAGAGGCAATGGTGGGGTAGGAGTCTGGTGCTCCTGCTCCTCAGTCCACTGGAAAACGCTGTATCCTGCCCACTGATACCAATAGTGCATTCCTTTCTAAGGAAGAGATGACAATTATTATTCAGGATTTCTAACTTTTCGTTTTGCTAAATAATGGTGTTTTTTAAAAAGAAAGAAAAAATCATTTCAAAATCATTTCCTAATACCTGTAGTTCTTAGAATTTTAGACAGCAAAAAATTACAAAGAACACAAATTCATAACTTTGTGGAAAACCCATCAAGCTGTCATTTAAAAAAAAATACAGTGGTAAGAATAATTAACATGACATCTGCCCTCTTGGCAGCTTTTTAAGCGTACAATACAGCACTGTTATCTATAGGCACGATGTTGTGCAAGGGGTCTCTAGAACTTATTCTCCTTGCTTGACTAAAACTTTGTTGATTACCAACTCCCTATTTCTCCCTCCCCCAATCCCTGGCAATTGCCATTCTATTCTCTGCCTCTATGAGTTTGACTATTTTAGATACCTCATACAAGTAGAATCATGCAGCATTTGTCCTTCTGTGACTAGCTTACTTCAAAGATGAACATTTTAAAACCACATGACTTACTTTCAGCCAAACTTTGCTGTGTTTAGAGAGCCGAGGAATTTCTAATGGAGGAAGAAAAAGCAGTGCATGTTTACTCAGGGTGGTGGTTGCTGCTTCCCTTTCATTTTCCTGCTGAGCCAGCAAGGGCCTGAATAAAACTATTAACAGCTCAGCTTTAGAAGTTCTGCTCAGTTTTCATGTTGGTAACAGGTTTATGCTTCTTTATTAATTTCCTGCCCTTTAAATAATTAGTGTTGGCCTTTAACAGTCATTCTACAATTCTGTGATAGTAATTTGTTGCATTAAAAAAAAAGATAGTGAAAAACTAAAATATGATATTTATTGAGACATACTGCTGTGTTTAGCTAATTATAAGACAACTCTAGGCCGGGTGCAGTGGCTCACACCTGTAATCCCCTTCGAGGCCGAGGCAGGGGGATCACCTGAGGCCAGGGGTTTGAGACCAGCCTGGCCAACATGGCAAAACCCCGTCTCCACTAGAAGCACACAAAAAAATTAGCCAGGTGTAGTAGTGAATGCCTGTAATCCCAGCAACTTGGGAGGCTGAGGCGGAAGAATCGCTTGAACCCAGAAGGCGGAGGTTGCAGTGAACCAAGATGGTGCCATTGCACTCTAGGCTGGGCGACAGAGCGAGACTCCATCTCAAAAAAAAAAAAAAAAAAAAAAAGACAACTCTAGTCTGGTGCAGTGGCTCACGCCTGTAGTCCCAACACTTTGGGAGGCTGAGGTGGGTGGATCACTTGAGGTCAGGAGCCCAGGACCAGCCTGGCCAAGATGGTGAAACCCCGTCTCTACTAAAAATACAAAAATTAGCCGGGCGTGGTGGTGCATGCCTGCAATCCCAGCTACTCGGGAGGCTGAGGTAGGAGAATTGCTTGAACCCAGGAGGTGGAGGGCGCAGTGAATGAGATCGCACCACTGTATCACTGCACTTCACCCTGGGCTATAGAGCAAGACTCCGTCTCAAAAAAAAAAAAAAAAAAAAAACAAAGACAACTCTAAAAGAGCCATCTGTGACCTTGAGGACTGACACCCACAACTGGCCTTCATCTCTGATACTGAGACCTTGGGTTAGGACTATTCTGAAAGGGTTTCAGATTAGCAATGGACAATCAATAAGTATTTCATGCTTTTATTAAGCTCCCAGAGTCAAAGAGTGAAAACCATAATGGAAAAGGTCAATAAATCAACATGAAGAACTTCTGATCATCGAGACACCAAAACTGAAAAGACAAGTCATATTGAGAAAAGACATCTGCAAACATCTGGCCGAAACTATTAATATCTAGGAAGAAAATAAAGAACCCTTATAAATCAATAAGGGACAAATGACCCATATAAAAAGTGGCCAAAAGACATGAACAGGAATTTCAAGAAGAAGTCAATAAACCTGTGAAAAAATGTTCAACCTCATTAGTAATCAGGGCAACGTAAATGAAAACCACGATGCGAAATTCTGGGAACATCTTCACATGCTAGATAGTGAGGTAACCATCCAGACTACTTGGGTCATGTCAAGAGGACTCAGAACCAACTTCCACTAACAAAATGGGACAGTTTGAACTTGAATAAGACCAAGAATTACAAAGCATTCAAAACTATCAAATATGTTTAAATCTATAAACCCATAATGATTTTTAATTTATTATTTTAAGAAATGGTCTCAGCCAGGCGTGGTGGCTCATGCCTGTAATCCCAGCACTTTGGGAGGCTGAGGTGGGCAGATCACGAGGTCAGATCAAGATCATCCTGGCTAACACGGTGAAACCTCGACTCTACTAAAAATACAAAAACATTAGCCGGGCGTGGTGGCGGGCGCCTGTAGTCCCAGCTACTTGGGAGGCTGAGGCAGGAGAATGGCGTGAATTCTCCTGCCTCAGCCTCCCGAGTAGCTGGAACTACAGGTGCATGCCACCACGCCCAGCTAATGTTTTTATTTTTTTTAGTAGAGACGGGGTTTCACCACATTAGCCAGGATGGTCTTGATCTCCTAACCTTGTGATCCACCCGCTTCGAACCCTCAAAGTGCTGGGATTACAGGCGTGAGCCACCGTGTCTGGCCCTATTTTTTTGAG
Source organism: Theropithecus gelada (assembly GCF_003255815.1). NCBI lineage: Eukaryota > Metazoa > Chordata > Mammalia > Primates > Cercopithecidae > Theropithecus > Theropithecus gelada. Next base: position 45,654,002 of record NC_037689.1, read on the forward strand.
ACAAAATCTCACTCTGTCACCCGGGCTGGAGTGCAGTGACGTGATCTTGGCTCACTGCAACCTCCACCTCCCAGGTTCAAGTGATTCTCCAGCCTTAGCCTCCCGAGTAGCTGGGACTATAGGTGCGTGCCACCACACCTAATTTTTTATTTTTTGTAGAGATGGGGTTTTACCATGTTGGCCAGGCTGGTCTCAAATTCCTGACCTCAGGTGATCCACCTGCCTTGGCCTGCCAAAGTGCTGGGATTACAGGCATGAGCCACCGCACTTGGCCGATATTTTTAAAGAAAAACTAACAGGTGATCTTCTGAGGAAAGGGAATGAATTCATTATTTTGAAACTGGATAAATAAGAGAAAAAAAATCAAGTAATTATCTTGTTTTTCCTATATAAACTATAACCGGGTAACTAGTAGATAAGGGGTTCTTTATCAAAATATTTCAGCTAATATGAAAAAATGAAACAACAGAAGTAAAACATCACCATTTTCTTTTTTTTTTTTTTTGAGACACAGTCTTGTTCTGTCACCCAGGCTGGAGTGCGGTGGCATGATCTTGGCTCACTGCCACCTCTGCCTCGCAGCTTCAAGCAATTCTCCTGACTCAGTCTCCTGAGTAGCTGGGACTACAGGCACGTGCCACCATGCGTGGCTAATTTTTTTTTTTTTTTGAGATGGAGTCTTGCTCTGTCCCCTAGCTGGAGTGCAGTGGTACGATCTCAGCTCACTGCAAGCTCCGCCTCCTGGGTTCACACCATTCTCCTGCCTCAGCCTCCCGAGTAGCTGGGACTACAGGCGCCTACCACCACGTCTGGCTAATTTTTTGCATTTTTAGTAGAGACAGGGTTTCACTGTGTTAGCCAGAATGGTCTCAATCTCCTGACCTCATGATCCATGTGCGGCTAATTTTTTTGTATTTTTAGTAGAGCTGGGGTTTCACCATGTTGGCCAGACTGGTCTTGAACTCCTGATTTTTTTTTTTTTTTTTTTTGGAGACGGAGTCTCGCTCTGTCGCCCAGGCTGGAGTGCAGTGGCCGGATCTCAGCTCACTGCAAGCTCCGCCTCCCGGGTCTACGCCATTCTCCTGCCTCAGCCTCCCGAGTAGCTGGGACTACAGGCGCCCACCACCTCGCCCGGCTAGTTTTTTGTATTTTTTAGTAGAGACGGGGTTTCACTGTGTTAGCCAGGATGGTCTCGATCTCCTGACCTCGTGATCCGCCCGTCTCGGCCTCCCAAAGTGCTGGGATTACAGGCTTGAGCCACCGCGCCCGGCGAACTCCTGATTTCAAGTGATCTACCCTCCTCGGCCTCCCAAAGTGTTGGGATTACAGGTGTGAGCCACTATGCCCGGCCAGTATCACCATTTCTATCCCCCAAAGATTCAATGGGTCTAGGCATTGAGCATCCACAGCTGCTAAAACAAAAACAAAGCAAAAACCAGACATATGTGCCTACGTGGATCTAGAGCCTTGCCAAAAGAATCAAACAGGATCTGGATCACGTAGCCTGTGGATCCAGCTGCCAATGTGCAGCGAGTACAGAGAACTCGTTAAACTACAGCATAAACGTGTGCAAAACCCAAACTGTTAGAAACTCTATAGGTGACATGTGCCAGATTGTTTTAACAGATAAACTATAAGGAAGTCAACTCCAAAATATGGAAGGGGAGCCTGTAGATTAAGAGAGACTTAGAAAGAAAGAAAGAAAAAAAAAAAGGCCGGGCATGGTGGCTCACGCCTGTAATCCCATCACTTTGAGAAGCCAAGGCGGGTGGATTGCCTGAGGTCAGGAGTTTGAGACCAGCCTGACCAATATGGTGAAACCCTGTCTCTACTAAAAATACAAAAATTAGCCGGGTACGGTGGTGTGCGCCTGCGGTCCCAGCTACTCGCCAGGCTGAGGCAGAATTACTTGACCCCAGGAGGCAGAGGCTGCAGTGAGCCGACATCACGCCACTGCACTCCAGCCTGGGCGACAGAGTGACACTCCATCTCAAAAAAAAAAAAAAAAAAAAAAATCAAAAGTTGTTTAAGGCAAGTACATTATTGGGGCAACTAGGGAAATTTGAACATGGGCCATATATTAGATAACATTTGTGTAAATAATGAAGTGTCAACTTTCCTGAGTACAATAACAGTGTTGTGATTATATAAATGAATGTCCACGTTCTTTGGAAATACATGCTGAATTAGATACAAATGGAAAATGCAATGATATATACAATTAATTCTCAAATGGTTCAGGAAAATAAAATATACTCGTGTGTATTAACACCATGCATAGGTAAAAAATAGATTATGCAAATGTAGCAAATGTTAGTGAATCTAAGTGAAGGGTATATTCATTGTACTAGTCCTGCACCTGATTTGTAGTTTTAAAATTTTCTCAAAATGAAAATTGGGAAATAAAGTAAAGCCACATACACATATACTCCACACTGAAAAACTCTTTTAAAGTCACCAGACTGGCAAAAATGGAAACAATTACTTGGCATCATCTAGTAAAACTGAAGATATGCAGACCCTATGAATCAGGAACCCTGGTCTAGAAAAACTGTTCACAAATTATGAAGCCATGTTGTGTTGTAATAGTAATATACTGAAACCCACCCAAGGAGCCACCAACATGGGTATTTTCCCATAAAGAAAATACGACCAGGCACGGTGGCTCATGCCTGTAATCCCAGCACTTTGGGAGGCCGAGGAAGGCGGATCACCTGAGGTTAGGAGTTTGAGACCAGCCTGACCAACATGGTAAAACCATGTCTCTACTAAAAATACAAAAATTGGCCAGGGATGGTGGCGCATGCCTGTAGTCCCAGCTACTCAGGAGGCTGAGGTGGGAGAATTGTTTGAACCCAGCAGGCGGAAGTTGCAGTGAGTCATGATTGCACCACCGCACTCCAGCCTGAGCAACAGAGTGAGACTCCATCTGTTAAAAACAAAAACAAAAACAAAAACAAAACAAAACAAAACAAAAACACAAAGAAAACAGTCTACAGCAGTGAAAATGAATGCACTGCTGCCATACATAACCCATAAACAAAATGTTAAGGGAACAAAACAAGTTGCAAAACAATATGTAGTAAGACCCACCTAGATAAACTTATATATATATAATATGTTTATTTAGACTTAAATTTGGTATATTTTTATAAAGGCAAAACCAGGCAGGCTCAACTACAGTATTTCAGAATATATACATATATGGTTAAACTGGAAGAAAAGTTTAAAGAAAAACAAGGGGATGAAATAAAATTCCAGATAGTGGTTCCCTCTGGGGAGACTTGGGGGTGAGGGGACCCATGGAAGACCTGAAAGGCACTGGTAATTTCCTTTTTTTTTTTTTTTTTGAGATGGAGGCTTGTTCTGTTGGCCAGGCTGGAGTGCAGTAGCACGATCTCGGCTCACTGCAACCTCCGCCTCCCGGGTTCAAGCAATTCTCTGCCTCAGCCTCCTGAGTAGCTGGGATTACAGGCACCCGCCACCACGCCTGGATAATTTTTTTGTATTTTTAGTAGAGATGGGTTTTCACCATGTTGTCCAGGCTGGTCTTGAACTCCTGACCTCGTGATCCACCTGCCTCGGCCTCTCAAAGTGCTGGGATTACAGGTGTGAGCCACCGTGCCTGGCGGTAATTTCCTATTTTTAAAGGTAGATGATTGATTGGTACGTACATGGTCATTATAGTGTTGGACTTTAAACTGTATACATACGTTATATATTCTTGTAACTTAAAAGAAAGCCCCAGACTCTACCAAGATGACAATATTTCTGGACACACCTATATTTGCTTCACAGTTCTGACAAAAAGTTCATTTTAACTGAAGCAGATAAATTCCTCTTAAGTAACCAATGATGACAAACTGAAACACCACTTTATTGGTAGAAGACTCAGCATAAACATTTAGAATTATTTCGTAAGAGGGAAAAGGGATATGGCAGAGCAGCAAAATGCCACAGACTTGTTTGGGGTATTTCAGAGTAATATAGCCCCATGGGAAAAATACCGTTATGAATTGTGCCATCATTCCTAATTTAAAAATTTTCAGTGCCCTGTTTTATGTATGTATGTAGATATGTATTTAGAGACCGAGTCTCGCTCCTTTGCCCAGGCTGGAGTGCAGTGGCACAATCTCAGCTCACTGTAACCTCTGCCTCCGGGGTTCAAGTGGTTCTTGTGCCTCTGCCTCCCAAGTAGGTGGGATTACAGGTGCATGCCACCACGACTGGCTAATTTTTGTGCTTTCAGTAGAGACAGGGTTTCGCCATGTTGTCCAGGCTGGTCTCAAACTTCTGGGCTCAAGTGATCCACCCATCTCCACGTCCCAAAGTGCTGGGATTACAGGCATGAGCCACCACACCTGGCCAGCACCCTGTTTTAAACACAATGTCCACAATTTCTCTGACTATGTACAACCAAAAGCCAGTACATCTGTTACATGATTAGAATACAAACAATTGGCTGGGAGCAGTGGCTCACGCCTGTAATCCCAGCACTTTGGGAGGCCGAGGCAGGCAGATCACAAGGTCAGGAGATCAAGACCATCCTGGACAACATGGTGAAACCCCATCTCTACTAAAAGTACTAAACCCCGTCTCGACTAAAAATTAGCCAGGCATGAGGCCATGCACCTGTAATCCCAGCTACTCGGGAGGCTGAGGCAGGAGAATGGCTTGAACCCGGGAGGCAGAGGTTGCAGTGAGTTGAGATCGTGCCACTGCACCCCAGCCTGGGCCACAGAGCAAGACTCTGTCTCAAAACAAAAACAAAAACAAAAACAAACAAACAAACAAAATATATATATATATGAATTAGATGATACCTAATTGAGACTGGTAATTAAAGCCAGACTTGAAAACCAACTCCCTTGAAACAAGCTAAGAAACAAAAAAGTCTCCTTCATGAAGTGTCCCTTAATTCCCCTCAATGAAGACAAGATATCTTCATCCAAAAATCATACCTTTTTTTCTGTGCCTTTCTTCTGGCATTTATCACATTTTACCTTGTAGTTTGGTCATATGCTTTCCTCATCTCCTTTACTAGATTATGAATTATTTGATAGTCTATGAAGAGAATATACTCAGCTCCAGGGTCCCAGAAAGATTCATTTTCCAGGGTAGCTTAAATCTTAGCTCTCATTAAAAAAACAAAAACAAGTCCGGGCCCGATGGCTCACGCCTGTAATCCCAGCACTTTGGGAGGCTGAGGCAGGTGGAGCACCTGAGACCAGCCTGACCAACATGGTGAAACCCCATCTCTACTAAAAATACAAAAATCAGCTGGGTGTTGTGGTGTGGGCCTGTAGTCCCAGCTACTCAGGAGGCTGAGACAGGAGAATGGCTTGAACCCGGGAGGTGGACACTGCAGTAAGCCAAGATTGCGCCACTGCACTCCAGCCTGGGCAACAGGGTAAGATTCCATCTCAAAAAGAAATAAATAAACCAAAAAATAAAAAACAAAAACCCCCCTGAAGCCCATGAAATCTAAAGTGGGGGTGAAACAAGATCAACAAAAAACAATGACACTTCATTATATCAAGTAATTCCTGAACTCTAAGAATATTGAACTTTGAATTAATAGGGCCCTCTGCTATTTTTTCCTTTAAAACTTGTAATAGGCCAGGCATGGTGGCTCACGCCTCTAATCCCAGCACTTTGGGAGGCCGAGGCGGGCAGATCACGAGGTCAGGAGATCGAGACCACCCTGGCTAACATGGCGAAACCCCGTCTCTACTAAAAATACAAAAAATTAGCCGGGCATGGTGGCGGGCGCCTGTAGTCCCAGCTACTCGGGAGGCTGAGGCAGGAGAATGGCATGAACCCGGGAGGCAGAACTTGCAGTGAGCCGAGATCGCACCACTGCACTCTAGCCTGGGCGATAGAGCAAGACTCCGTCTCAGAAAAAAAAAAAAACTTGTAATAAAAATTTAATGCAGTCAACATCAATTTTATTACCTTTTATTTTAATTTTATTTTTTTTGAGACAGAGTCTTGCTCTGTCGCCCAGGCTGGAGTGCAGTGGCATGATCTCAGCTCACTGCAAGCTCCGCCTCTTGGGTTCATGCCATTCTCCTGCCTCAGCCTCCTGAGTAGCTGGGACTACAGGCGCCCGCCACCACGCCCAGTTAATTTTTTGTATTTTTAGTAGAGACAGGGTTTCACCGTGTTAGCCAGGATGGTCTCGACCTCCTGACTTCGTGATCTGCCCACCTCAGCCTCCCAAAATTGTGGGATTACAGGCGTGAGCCACTGCGACCAGCTGTTTTTTTTTCTTTCTGTTTTTTATACAGGGCTTCACTCCCATTCCCCAGGCTGGAGTGCAGTGGGGTGAACACAGCTCACCACAAACTCCACCTCCTGGGCTCATGAGATTCTCCTGCCTCAGCCTCCCAAGTAGATGGGACTACAGGTGCATGCCATCACACCTGGCTAATTTTTTTTTTTTTTTTTTTTGGTAGTTTTTGTAGAGACGGGGTTTTGCCATATTGCCCAGGCTGGTCTTGAACACCTAGGCTTAAAGCGATTTGCCTGCCTCAGCCTCCCAAAGTGCTGGGATTATAGGTATAAACCACTGTGCCTGGCCCTGATTTTATTACCTTCTACTGAGAACAGACAGCTGTCAGTAAAATTATGCTTGGAGAGTAACAAACAGGAGAAAGTCTTAAGTTCTCAATGACTCTGAAGAAGGCAAGGGTATAAAGAGAGAGAGAAACACAAACCAATTAAAAATCTTTATCACCTCACTCCAAAAAGATCTGCATACAAATTTGAGTAGTTTTAATATCTAATGTTTTCAAATTATCAGAAAATGTTGGCCTGCTTAACTGGTATTCTAACCACAGTCCAGTTGCTTCTGCACTGGGCTGAATTCTTAGCGCAGTCAGAGAATGCTGTTTCCAAGCCAGAGGCTCCCGCAGCCCCCACTTTAGCTTTGGTGTGCGTGTGTGTATGCACAGACACCACAGTGAGCACTCCAGGGAGCCTACGGGACTCCCTCCAGCTTTGGTGTGCCTCAGTCTGCAGTCACACCACAATGAAGGCTCGCAGTTGAGGCTTTTAGGCTCACTTTCCACATTTCTGTCTAGGGCTGTGTAGAGATTTCTTGATATTTTACTTCCTTTCCCATATAAAATTTAGTGGGCATTTGTTTTTTTGTTTGTTTTTGTTTTTTTGAGATGAAGTCTTGCTCTGTTGCCCAGGCTGGAGTGCAGTGGTGCAATCTTGGCTCACTGTAACCTCCACCTCCCAGGTTCAAGCAATTCTCCTGCCTCAGCCTCCCAAGTAGCTGGGATTACAGACGTGCATCACCATGCCCAGCTAATTTTTGTATTTTTTTTAGTAGAGACAGGGTTTCGCCATGTTGGCCAGGCTGGTCTCGAACTCCTGACCTCAGGTGCTCCACCCGCCTTGGCCTCCCAAAGTGCTGGGATTACAGGCGTGAGTCACCGTGCCCGGCTGCATTTGTTAAGGAATTTTTTAAGAAAGGAAGCTTCCATAGAAAATATCAGAGAAATAAAACAAACAACAAACAAAAAAACACCTATGAATGTTTACTCTTTAAAAGGGATTGCCAAAAGACACTTGATATTGGTATAGTATTTCCTATTCAAGAGCTAGTTTAAATAGGCTCGAGAGGGACTAATTCCTTTAGAAACCATCAGTATAAAAAGTAGTGGGTTTTTTTTCTTTTTCATTTATTTATTTATTTATTTAGAGACAGGGCCTCACTGTGTTGCTCAAGCTGGAGTGCAGTGGCGCAATCATGGCTCACTCTATTTAGCCCCTTACCTTCTGGGCTCAAGCAATCCTCCCACCTCAGCCTCCCAAAGTATGCTACCATGCCTGGCTAATTTTTTTATTTTTTGGAGAGATAGGGTCTCACTATGTTGCCTAGGCTGGTCTCAAACTCCTGGGCTCAAGTGATCCTCCCACCCTGGCCTCCCAACGTGCTGGGCGTGAGTCACTGCACCTGGTCAAAAAATGAGTCTTAAGATTTCACTGGGCCGGGCGCGGTGGCTCAAGCCTGTAATCCCAGCACTTTGGGAGGACGAGACGGGCGGATCACGAGGTCAGGAGATCGAGACCATCCTGGCTAGCACGGTGAAACCCCGTCTCTACTAAAAAATACAAAAAACTAGCCGGGCGAGGTGGCGGGCGCCTGTAGTCCCAGCTACCCGGGAGGCTGAGGCAGGAGAATGGCGTAAGCCCGGTAGGCGGAGCTTGCAGTGAGCTGAGATCCCGCCACTGCACTCCCGCCTGGGCGACAGAGCGAGACTCCGTCTCAAAAAAAAAAAAAAAAAAA
>NC_037689.1:45662402-45899578 GCF_003255815.1 Theropithecus gelada
AAAAAAAAAAAAAAAAAAAAAAAAAAAAAAAAGATTTCACTGGAAGATTACTTATGTAAATAATAAAGGGGGCTTATAATTTATTCTGTTACTTCCAAATCCCAGTTCAAAATTCTGGATTTTAATTCTGAGATAGTTATTTATATGTATTTTTAAACTTCTCAGTGATTTGAAGCTCATTTATATTTTTTAAAAAAGTATTTTCAGCCGGGCGCGGTGGCTCAAGCCTGTAATCCCAGCACTTTGGGAGGCCGAGGCGGGCGGATCAGGAGGTCAGATCGAGACCATCCTGGCTAACACGGTGAAACCCCGTCTCTACTAAAAAAATACAAAAAATTAGCCGGGCGTGGTGGCGGGCGCCTGTAGTCCCAGCTACTCCGGAGGCTGAGCCAGGAGAATGGCGTGAACCTGGGAGCTGGGAGGCAGAGCTTGCAGTGAGCCGAGATCGCGCCACTGCACTCCAGCCTGGGCGACAGAACGAGACTCCTTCTCAAAAAAAAAAAAAGTATTTTCATTGAAAAATGAATTTTCTTCAATTTGTGATGTAGAAGGTATATTAATATAAGAAGTCCAATTCTTCCTTAGCTGGCTGTGCTTCTGAGTGCTTAGTAGAGACACGATACCTTATCCTCTACTCATTCTTCCTTATCAGTGGGAGGAAGGGAATGTTCCAAGCGAACATAGGCAAGATTTAATCAGCTATGTGGCCACTAAAAGAGATGAAAGGTGACAAGTTCTTGCAATTACACAACTTCTTCCCTCTGTTGCTCATGTACTAGACAGCACAGAGAACGTGGCCTTTAGCTGGTAGCTAGTCCTCAACATACCATGGCTCACACCCTCAGCTGAGTTGAGAAGCCTGGGGGATAAACAGAAACGGCAGTGCTAGGGAAAGAACAGAACTTATGATAAGTGAAAAACCAAGAGGAAGAGGCTCTCAATTATGTCTTTTTCCTGGGAGCACAGTACATTCCCTTTGAATTCAGTTTCAATAAAACTTTTAAATAATATGCTATACTTGGAGGAAACTATGAATACACTATAATGGAAAATATGGTCTAAGACTATGGTGGAATGCATTGCATTTTATGGTCAGCACTTATTTGGCCCTGCTGATAATAACCAAATGCTCAGAAGTTCTACTGCTCTACCAAGGAAGGTCACCTGAAAAATCTGAGCTGGAGACATAACTAGAAGCAAACAGAAAAAGCAATAAATCAACAGGGTTATCAAATATTTAACAAAACCCTAGAGAAACCACATATTTAAACCAAAAGGAAGAAGATGAAAAAGATGTTTCTCACCTTTTGAAAGTTCTCCTTCCACAAATCTTCTATGACTATATATCCTCGTAAACCCCAGTCATATAATCTCTCCCCACTGACCTTGAAACAAAATAGAAAAGATCTTACCATTTGACCCAGCAATCCCTACTATTGGGAATAATAATGGAATGATGGAATATAAATCATTTTACTATAAAGATATATGCATGCATATGTTCATCATAGCAGTATGCATAATAGCAAAACATGGAATCAACCTAAATGCCCATCAATGGTAGATTTTTTTTTTTTTTTGAGATGGAGTTTTCGCTCATTGCCCAGGCTGGAGTGGAATGGCGCAATCTTGGCTCACTGCAACCTCTGCCTCCTGGGTTCAAGCAATTCTCCTGCCTCAGCCTCCCAAGTAGCTGGGATTACAGGTACCCACCACCACACCCAGCTAATTTTTTGTACTTAGTAGAGACAGGGTTTCACCACATTGGTCAGCATGGTCTCGAACTCCTGGCCTCAGGTGATCCACCTGCCTCAGCCTCCCAAAGTGCTGGGATTACAGGTGTGGGCCACACCTGTAATCTTGATAAAGAAAATGTGGTACTTATACACCACAAAATACTATGCAGCCAAAAAGAATGAGCTCATGTCCTTTGCAGGGACAGGGATGGAGCTGGGGGCCATTATCTTAAGTGAACTAACATAGGAACAGAAAACGAAATACCACATGTTCTTACTTGTAAGTGGGAACTAAACCTTGACAACAAATGGACACAAAGAAGGGAACAGAGACCAAGGCCTACTTGAGGGTGGAGGGTGAGAAGAGGGCGAGGATCAAAAAACTACCCATCAGGTACTAGTCTAATTACCAGGTAACAAAATAATCTGTACACCCAACCCTCATGACACACAACTTACAATAACAAACCTGCGCATGTACCCCTAAAGCTAAAAGTTAAAATAGAAAGAAATTAAAAAAAAAAAAAAAAAAGGCCGGGCGCGGTGGCTCAAGCCTGTAATCCCAGCACTTTGGGAGGCCGAGGCGGGTGGATCACGAGGTCAGGAGATCGAGACTATCCTGGCTAACATGGTGAAACCCCGTCTCTACTAAAAATACAAAAAACTAGCCGGGCGTGGTGGCGGGCGCCTGTAGTCTCAGCTACTTGGGAGGCTGAGGCGGGAGAATGGCGTGAACCCGGGAGGCGGAGCTTGCAGTGAGGAGATCACGCCACTGCACTCCAGCCTGGGAGACACAGCGAGACTCCGTCTCAAAAAAAAAAAAAAAAAGACTCCTACTCTGGAGACAGCCACATAGGCTTCTCAACCAGCAACCAAGTTCACCCTCTCCACTCTAGCCATTTACTGCTTAAACCATAACAGGCTGAAATAATGTTTCATTATTTTTATATCTAGGGCTGGAAGATGTTACTCACTGTTCCTGACCTGGGGCTGGAGCAGGGACAGAAGCATTAACTATCTGCCTCCAGGACTGTTACAAACAATGTTGAGCAAATGCTGGCAAGTATTGGTATTTGTCACCAAAGCCATCAAGCTCCCTGAGCTGGGGCCACTGGACTCCCACATACAACTGTAGCCCACTTTAGGAATCTGGACTCAATTCTGTCATGAACAACCAAGGGAGCGCAGTCTCAGTTCAGTCTGGCTCAGAGTCCAATTCGGGTGACTGCACTGCTGTCTGCTCCTGGAACTGAGTTTCCAGGTGATGTAGTAGTTCGAGCAACTAAAGTCCCTGTGTCCACAATCTGCCCAGGACCTCAAAACCTAGAGCCTGCCTTGCTCTTACCAGTTTCTGAGGGACACCATCTCTAGCGTTCCACTAACTCCAGGTATCACCCTTTTCAGACTACCTACTGGTCTCCATCAGTGGTTCTCAAACAACATAGGCATTAATAACAAACCACCGGAGGGCTTGCTAAAACACAGACTGCTGGCCCTTATTCCCAGAGCTTCTGATTTAGCCAGTCTGGGGTGGGGCCTGAGAGTTTGCATTTCTAACAAGTTCTCAGGTGATGCTGCTGCTTCTGGTCTGGTAATGCACTTTGAGAATCGGTGGTACAACTTTATCCATGTTGCCTGCCACTGTGATCGACCTGCCTGCCAGGGTACCATAAGACTGAGGCTTCAAGGGTAAGAAAGGAGCAGTCAATTGAAAGCCCCGAAAAGGGCACTCCCAGCAGAGGGGATTACAGTCCCCAAAGTCCCCAGCAAGGAAAGCAAGGGCACCAGTACCAGGGAGTAGAGGAGGTCAGAGCAGTCTGTGTCTACAATACCAACAAGAGCAGGTTGTGACTGGACACGCATAAACTGAGTGACCCATAATTATCAGCTTTGGAATTTGAGTCTGTAGACTTTCATGTAAGTATACAAAAAATTTATCTTAAATTTTTGCTGATGAATATTCAAACAATCATGCAAATTCGTGTTCAAATTCTGTGAACACTGGCATTACTGGAAGAAGGACCAGAACTGAGACATATAGTGGAGGAAATAATTTAAATTTGCTGTATTCACCTATATGTACAAACAAATTTTAGTCTGGTGTTATAAGAACTGCAAAATAAAATAAAATTAAGCGTCAGATTCATACACACACAAACAAGAATGAGGGACATCAGGGATTACAGAGTTTCTCTTACCTGGGCAAACACGATGGCTTGTTGTGGATAATAGAGGGAGGCAGCTAATCCCATGAAACCAGGCGGATACACTAGCTTCTTTATTTTTGAACCTAATAAATAAAAGGTTGTACACGCCATCAGATGATTCATTATCCTCACCATCACAATTTACCTTATCCATTTAACACGGAACGAGGCCAGGCACAGTGGCTCACGCCTGTAATCCAAAAGCTTTGGGAGGCCAAGGCGGGAGGATAACTTGAGGCCAGGAGTTTGACACCAGCCTGGGCAACATAGTCAGATCCTGTATCTACAGAAGTTAAAATAAAAAAATTAGCCAGGCGTGGTAGTGTGCGCCTATAGTCCTAACTACTTGGGAGGCTGAGGTGGGAGGATTCCTTGAGCCCAGGAGTTCGAAGTTACAATGAGCTATGATCACACTCTGCACTCCAGCCTGGGTGACAGAGCAAGACCGTGTCTCTTAAGAAACCCAAACAACAGAGGGGGGCGGAGCAAGATGGCCGAATAGGAGCAGCTCCAGTCTTCAACTTCCAGCGCCAGCGACACAGAAGACCGGTGATTTCGGCATTTTCAACTGAGGTACTGGGTTCATCTCACTGGGGAGTGCCGGAGGATCGGTACTGGTCAGCTGCTGCAGCCCGACCAGCGAGAGCTGAAGCAGGGCGAGGCATTGCCTCACCTGGGAAGCGCAAGGGGGAAGGGAATCCCTTTTCCTAGCCAGGGGAACTGAGACACACAACACCTGGAGAATCGGGTAACTCCCACCCCAATACTGCGCTTTGAGCAAACAGGCACACCAGGAGATCATATCCCACACCTGGCCGGGAGGGTCCCACACCCACGGAGCCTCCCTCATTGCTATCACAGCAGTCTGTGATCTACCAGCAAGGCAGCAGCGAGGCTGGGGGAGGGGCGCCTGCCATTGCTGAGGCTTAAGTAGGTAAACAAAGCTGCTGGGAAGCTCGAACTGGGTGGAGCTCACAGCAGCTCAAGGAAACCTGCCTGTCTCTGTAGACTCCACCTCTGGGGGCAGGGCACAGTAAACAATAACAAAGCAGCAGACACCTCTGCAGACGCAAACGACTCTGTCTGACAGCTTTGAAGAGAGCAGTGGATCTCCCAACACGGAGGTTGAGATCTGAGAAGGGACAGACTCCCTGCTCAAGCGGGTCCCTGACCCCTGAGTAGCCTAACTGGGAGACATCCCCCACTAGGGGCAGTCTGACACCCCACACCTCACAGGGTGGAGTACACCCCTGAGAGGAAGCTTCCAAAGCAAGAATCAGACAGGTACACTCGCTGTTCAGAAATATTCTATCTTCTGCAGCCTCTGATTCTGATACCCAGGCAAACAGGGTCTGGACTGGACCTCAAGCAATCTCCAACAGACCTACAGCTGAGGGTCCTGACTGTTAGAAGGAAAACTATCAAACAGGAAGGACACCTACACCAAAACCCCATCAGTACATCACCATCATCAAAGACCAGAGGCAGATAAAACCACAAAGATGGGGAAAAAGCAGGGCAGAAAAGCTGGAAATTCAAAAATAAGAGCGCATCTCCCCCGGCAAAGGAGCGCAGCTCATCGCCAGCAACGGATCAAAGCTGGACGGAGAATGACTTTGACGAGATGAGAGAAGAAGGCTTCAGTCCATCAAATTTCTCAGAGCTAAAGGAGGAATTACGTACCCAGCGCAAAGAAACTAAAAATCTTGAAAAAAAAGTGGAAGAATTGACGGCTAGACTAATTAATGCAGAGAAGGTCATAAACGAAATGAAAGAGATGAAAACCATGACACGAGAAATACGTGACAAATGCACAAGCTTCAGTAACCGACTCGATCAACTGGAAGAAAGAGTATCAGCAATTGAGGATCAAATGAATGAAATGAAGCGAGAAGAGAAACCAAAAGAAAAAAGAAGAAAAAGAAATGAACAAAGCCTGCAAGAAGTATGGGATTATGTAAAAAGACCAAATCTACGTCTGATTGGGGTGCCTGAAAGTGAGGGGGAAAATGGAAGCAAGTTGGAAAACACTCTTCAGGATATCATCCAGGAGAACTTCCCCAACCTAGTAGGGCAGGCCAACATTCAAATCCAGGAAATACAGAGAACGCCACAAAGATACTCCTCGAGAAGAGCAACTCCAAGACACATAATTGCCAGATTCACCAAAGTTGAAATGAAGGAAAAAATCTTAAGGGCAGCCAGAGAGAAAGGTCGGGTTACCCACAAAGGGAAGCCCATCAGACTCACAGCAGATCTCTCGGCAGAAACTCTACAAGCCAGAAGAGAGTGGGGGCCAATATTCAACATTCTTAAAGAAAAGAATTTTAAACCCAGAATTTCATATCCAGCCAAACTAAGTTTCATAAGTGAAGGAGAAATAAAATCCTTTACAGATAAGCAAATGCTTAGAGATTTTGTCACCACTAGGCCTGCCTTACAAGAGACCCTGAAGGAAGTACTAAACATGGAAAGGAACAACCGGTACCAGCCATCTCAAAAACATGCCAAAATGTAAAGACCATCGAGGCTAGAAAGAAACTGCATCAACTAATGAGCAAAATAACCAGTTAATATCATAATGGCAGGATCAAGTTCACACATAACAATCTTAACCTTAAATGTAAATGGACTAAATGCTCCAATTAAGAGACACAGACTGGCAAACTGGATAAAGAGTCAAGACCCATCAGTCTGCTGTATTCAGGAGACCCATCTCACACGCAGAGACATACATAGGCTCAAAATAAAGGGATGGAGGAAGATTTACCAAGCAAATGGAGAACAAAAAAAAGCGGGGGTTGCAATACTAGTCTCTGATAAAACAGACTTTAAACCATCAAAGATCAAAAGAGACAAAGAAGGCCATTACATAATGGTAAAGGGATCAATTCAACAGGAAGAGCTAACTATCCTAAATATATATGCACCCAATACAGGAGCACCCAGATTCATAAAGCAAGTCCTTAGAGACTTACAAAGAGACTTAGACTCCCATACAATAATAATGGGAGACTTCAACACTCCACTGTCAACATTAGACAGATCAACGAGACAGAAAGTGAACAAGGATATCCAGGAATTGAACTCATCTCTGCAGCAAGCAGACCTAATAGACATCTATAGAACTCTCCACCCCAAATCAACAGAATATACATTCTTCTCAGCACCACATCGTACTTACTCCAAAATTGACCACGTAATTGGAAGTAAAGCACTCCTCAGCAAATGTACAAGAACGGAAATTATAACAAACTGTCTCTCAGACCACAGTGCAATCAAACTAGAACTCAGGACTAAGAAACTCAATCAAAACCGCTCAACTACATGGAAACTGAACAACCTGCTCCTGAATGACTACTGGGTACATAACGAAATGAAGGCAGAAATAAAGATGTTCTTTGAAACCAATGAGAACAAAGATACAACATACCAGAATCTCTGGGACACATTTAAAGCAGTGTGTAGAGGGAAATTTATAGCACTAAATGCCCACAAGAGAAAGCAGGAAAGATCTAAAATTGACACTCTAACATCGCAATTAAAAGAACTAGAGAAGCAAGAGCAAACACATTCCAAAGCTAGCAGAAGGCAAGAAATAACTAAGATCAGAGCAGAACTGAAGGAGATAGAGACACAAAAAACCCTCCAAAAAATCAATGAATCCAGGAGTTGGTTTTTTGAAAAGATCAACAAAATTGACAGACCACTAGCAAGACTAATAAAGAAGAAAAGAGAGAAGAATCAAATCGACGCAATTAAAAATGAAAAAGGGGATATCACCACCGACCCCACAGAAATACAAACTACCATCAGAGAATACTATAAACACCTCTACGCAAATAAACTGGAAAATCTAGAAGAAATGGATAATTTCCTGGACACTTACACTCTTCCAAGACTAAACCAGGAAGAAGTTGAATCCCTGAATAGACCAATAGCAGGCTCTGAAATTGAGGCAACAATTAATAGCCTACCAACCAAAAAAAGTCCAGGACCAGATGGATTCACAGCTGAATTCTACCAGAGGTACAAGGAGGAGTTGGTACCATTCCTTCTGAAACTATTCCAATCAATAGAAAAAGAGGGAATCCTCCCTAACTCATTTTATGAGGCCAACATCATCCTGATACCAAAGCCTGGCAGAGATACAACAAAAAAAGAGAATTTTAGACCAATATCCCTGATGAACATCGATGCAAAAATCCTCAATAAAATACTGGCAAACCGGATTCAGCAACACATCAAAAAGCTTATCCACCATGATCAAGTGGGCTTCATCCCTGGGATGCAAGGCTGGTTCAACATTCGCAAATCAATAAACATAATCCAGCATATAAACAGAACCAAAGACAAGAACCACATGATTATTTCAATAGATGCAGAAAAGGCTTTTGACAAAATTCAACAGCCCTTCATGCTAAAAACGCTCAATAAATTCGGTATTGATGGAACGTACCTCAAAATAATAAGAGCTATTTATGACAAACCCACAGCCAATATCATACTGAATGGGCAAAAACTGGAAAAATTCCCTTTGAAAACTGGCACAAGACAGGGATGCCCTCTCTCACCACTCCTATTCAACATAGTGTTGGAAGTTCTGGCTAGGGCAATCAGGCAAGAGAAAGAAATCAAGGGTATTCAGTTAGGAAAAGAAGAAGTCAAATTGTCCCTCTTTGCAGATGACATGATTGTATATTTAGAAAACCCCATTGTCTCAGCCCAAAATCTCCTTAAGCTGATAAGCAACTTCAGCAAAGTCTCAGGATACAAAATTAATGTGCAAAAATCACAAGCATTCTTATACACTAGTAACAGACAAACAGAGAGCCAAATCATGAATGAACTTCCATTCACAATTGCTTCAAAGAGAATCAAATACCTAGGAATCCAACTTACAAGGGATGTAAAGGACCTCTTCAAGGAGAACTACAAACCACTGCTCAGTGAAATAAAAGAGGACACAAACAAATGGAAGAACATACCATGCTCATGGATAGGAAGAATCAATATCGTGAAAATGGCCATACTGCCCAAGGTAATTTATAGATTCAATGCCATCCCCATCAAGCTACCAATGAGTTTCTTCACAGAATTGGAAAAAACTGCTTTAAAGTTCATATGGAACCAAAAAAGAGCCCGCATCTCCAAGACAATCCTAAGTCAAAAGAACAAAGCTGGAGGCATCACGCTACCTGACTTCAAACTATACTACAAGGCTACAGTAACCAAAACAGCATGGTACTGGTACCAAAACAGAGATATAGACCAATGGAACAGAACAGAGTCCTCAGAAATAATACCACACATCTACAGCCATCTGATCTTTGACAAACCTGAGAGAAACAAGAAATGGGGAAAGGATTCCCTATTGAATAAATGGTGCTGGGAAAATTGGCTAGCCATAAGTAGAAAGCTGAAACTGGATCCTTTCCTTACTCCTTATACGAAAATTAATTCAAGATGGATTAGAGACTTAAATGTAAGACCTAATACCATAAAAATCCTAGAGGAAAACCTAGGTAGTACCATTCAGGACATAGGCATGGGCAAAGACTTCATGTCTAAAACACCAAAAGCAACGGCAGCAAAAGCCAAAATTGACAAATGGGATCTCATTAAACTAAAGAGCTTCTGCACAGCAAAAGAAACTACCATCAGAGTGAACAGGCAACCTACAGAATGGGAGACAATTTTTGCAATCTACTCATCTGACAAAGGGCTAATATCCAGAACCTACAAAGAACTCAAACAAATTTACAAGAAA
The DNA here is from genome assembly GCF_003255815.1 of Theropithecus gelada. Lineage (NCBI taxonomy): Eukaryota > Metazoa > Chordata > Mammalia > Primates > Cercopithecidae > Theropithecus > Theropithecus gelada. Next base: position 45,672,116 of record NC_037689.1, read on the forward strand.
AAAACAAACAACCTCATCAAAAAGTGGGCAAAGGATATGAATAGACATTTCTCAAAAGAAGACATTCATACAGCCAACAAACACATGAAAAAATGCTCATCATCACTGGCCATCAGAGAAATGCAAATCAAAACCACAATGAGATACCATCTCACACCAGTTAGAATGGCGATCATTAAAAAGTCAGGAAACAACAGGTGCTGGAGAGGATGTGGAGAAATAGGAACACTTTTACACTGTTGGTGGGATTGTAAACTAGTTCAACCATTATGGAAAACAGTATGGCGATTCCTCAAGGATCTAGAACTAGATGTACCATATGACCCAGCCATCCCATTACTGGGTATATACCCAAAGGATTATAAATTATGCTGCTATAAAGACACATGCACACGTATGTTTATTGCAGCACTATTCACAATAGCAAAGACTTGGAATCAACCCAAATGTCCATCAGTGACAGATTGGATTAAGAAAATGTGGCATATATACACCATGGAATACTATGCAGCCATAAAAAAGGATGAGTTTGTGTCCTTTGTAGGGACATGGATGCAGCTGGAATCCATCATTCTTAGCAAACTATCACAAGAACAGAAAACCAAACACCGCATGTTCTCACTCATAGGTGGGAACTGAACAATGAGATCACTTGGACTCGGGAAGGGGAACATCACACACCGGGGCCTATCATGGGGAGGGGGGAGGGGGGAGGGATTGCATTGGGAGTTATACCTGATGTAAATGACAAGTTGATGGGTGCAGCACACCAACAAGGCACAAGTATACATATGTAACAAACCTGCACGTTATGCACATGTACCCTACAACTTACAGTATAATAATAATAAATAAATTAAAAAAAAAAAAAAAAAAAAGAAACCCAAACAACAAAACCAAAATAACCCCACCAATGAATAAGATTTCTTTGGTCCTAAACTGAAAGAATGTGCCAAATAAAGTCGTGTGCACCAAAACGCTTTTGCACAGCTTTATTGAGATAAAATTCACATTCACCCATTTAAAGTACAGTTCAATGGCTTTTAGTATATTGACAGAGGTTTGTAACCATCATTACAATTAATTTTACAGCTTTTTCATAAATCACCAAAAGAAACCCATTAGCAGTCACTCCTCAACTCCCCTGTACTGTCCAGCCCTAGGCAACCACTGATATACTTTCTATCTCTTTATGTTTGCCTACTCTGGATATTTCTTTCTTTTTTTTTTTTTTTTGAGAGTTTTGCTTGTCACCCAGGCTGTAGTGCAATGGTGCAATCTTGGCTCACTGCAACCTCTGCCTCTCGGGTTCAGGCAATTCTCCTACCTCAGCCTCTCGAGTAGCTGGGGCTACAGGCACACACCACCACGCCCTGCTAATTTTGTATTTTTAGTAGAGATGGGGTTTCGCCATGTTGGCCAGGCTGGTCTCGAACTCCTGACCTCAGGTGATCCACCCGCCACAGCCTCCCAAAGTGCTGAGATTACAGGTGTAAGCCACTGCGCCCAGCCCTCTGGATATTTCATATAAATGGAATCATGCAGTAAATATATGGTCCTTTGTGACTGGCTTCTTTCACTCAGCACCAAGTATTTTCAAGAGAACACCTTTTTTTCCCTAAGAGAGCAGAAAAAAAGATCGTTTTAAAAACAAACAAATGAGTATTTTGGTTTCTAGGGTTTATGTTCTTTTACAGCAGTCTGGCTTCCTATTTAAATATTAAACACAAGCGTTCCTCTTCTCCCCTTTCTGCAACCCTGTTAAAAAAACAGTAAGAAAAAACATTAATAAGCCAGGCGTGGTGGCTCATGCCTGTAATCCCAGCACTTTGGGAGGTCGAGGTGGGTGGATCACAAGGTCAGGAGATCGAGACCATCCTGGCTAACATGGTGAAACCCTGTCTCTACTAAAAAAAATACCAAAAAAATTAGCTGGGCGTGGTGGTGGGCACCTGTAGTCCCAGCTACTTAGGAGGCTGAGGCAGGAGAATGGCGTGAACCCAGGAGGCGGAGCTTGCAGTGAGCAGAGACTGTGGGCCACTGCACTCCAGCCTGGGTGGCAGAGCGAGACTCCATCTCAAAAAAAAAAAAAAAAAAAAGGAAAAAACATTAATAAATCCACTATGAAGAGAAAATGTGTGGAGGGGCCACTGGCAGACAGGAAGTGTCAATCAATTTTCAGAAAATGGAGAGTGAATGGAAATAAGAGGACACACTGCCTTGAAATCTTGAAATCTTGAAATCTTGAGGAGTGCGGCCTCAGAGGGAGCGGATCTGTCCCAGGCAGCCCCAGGGAGATTCCAGATCCAGAGACGGCAGGTACTGTGGGGAGTGGAGATGGCAACCAGGGGGCAAGACAGGGGGACAGGACAAACGCAAGTCCGATGCAGGGACCAGCACGGCCCTTGCTTCCCCTATGCCATCCCAGTACAAAACTACCCCTGGCCAGGAAGTCACACCAGGTCAAAATGTTAAAAAGGGGCAGGGTTACTGGACACGGTGGCTCACATCTGTAATCCTAGCACTTTGGGAGGTCAAGGCATAAGGATTGCTTGAGGCCAGGAATTGAGACCAGCTGGAGTAACATAGCGAGACTCCGTCTCCATTTCTTTTCTGTTGAGAGAGGGTCTCACTTGGTCTCCCAGGCTGGAATGCAGTGACACAATCATGGCTCACTGCAGCCTCGACCTCCCAGGTTCAAACTATCTTCCTGCCTCAGTCCCTCAAGTAGGTGGGACTAGAGGTGCAAGCCATCATGCCTGGCTAATTTTTTTTTTTTGTTGTAGTTTTTGTAGATACGGGGTTTCCTCACATTGCCCAGGCTGGTCTTGAACTCCTGAGCTCAAGCAATCCACCTGCCTCAGCCTCCCAAAGTGCTGGGATTACAGGCGTGAGCCAGTATGCCTAGCCCCCTATATTTCTTTTAAAAAAAAAAAAAGTGAGCCAGATGCAGTGGCTCACACCTGCAATCCCAGCACTTTGGGAGGCTGAGGTGGGAGGACTGACTGAGCCTAAGAGTTTGAGACGAGCCTGGGCAACTTAAGGAGACCACATCTCTACAAAAATTAAAAAATTATCAGGTGTGGTGGCATGGGCCTGTGGTCCTAGTTTCTCAGGAGATTGAGGCAGGAGGATTGCTTGAGACCAGGAGTTCAAGGCTGCTGTGAGCAGTGTCTATGCCACTGCACTCTAGACTGGGTAATAATTTGGATGTTGTTCCCTCTGAATCTCATATTAAACTGTAATCCCCAATGTTGGAGGTGGGGCCTGGTGGGACCTGACTGGATCATGAAGGTGGATTTCTCACAGATGGTTTAATGCCATTCCCTTGGTGCTGTCCATGTGCAACAGTGAGTTCTCTTGAGATCTGGTTGTTTAAAAATGTGTGACACCTCCCCCACCTCTTTCTCTTGGTTGCACTCTTGCCATGTGAGACACCAGCTCCCCCTTTGCCTTCCACCATGATTGTAAGCAGCGCAAGGCCTCACCAGAAGCCGAGGAGATGCTGGTGCCAGGCTTCCTGTACAGCCTGCAGAACTGTGAGCCAAATAAACCTCTTTTCTTTATAAATTACCCAGTGTTAGGTTATAGCAATGCAAGAATGGCTTAACACACTGGGTGGCAAAGCAAGATCCTGTCTCAAAAAAAAAAAAAAGAGTTAAAACAGTAGGGGCAGGGTATCACTAAAGAAACACCATGGATTTCCTGCTGAGAACCAAGAGAGCTGGAAGGGGTGAGTATGTCAGTGCCTGAGAGTAAAGCCCTCCTCACACTGGCACCCTCGTATATGGTCACTTCCTGTCCAGCTCCCCTGAGGTAGAACCTGCCTGTCAGTGGGTCCCATGTATGGACAGGGAGTTCTTTTTTTTTTTTTTTTTTTGAGATGAAGTCTCACTCTGTTGCCCAGGCTGGAGTGCAGTGGCGCCATCTCAGCTCACTGCAACCTCCACCTCCTGGGTTCCAGCGATTCTCCAGCCTCAGCCTCCTGAGTAGCTGGGATTACAAACACCCTCCACCACACCTGGCTATTTTTTGTATTTTTAGTAGAGATGGGGTTTTGCCATGTTGGCCAGGCTGGTCTTGAACTCCTGACCTCAGATGATACTCCCGCCTCAGCCTCCCAAAGTGCTGGGATTACAGGTGAGAGTTCTTATTAGCATTTCAGCTGCCTCACTTTGAAACATGACTGGATAACCCAGAATCACCAGTCATTTGTGGAAAGCCTGAAGCATAAAGGAGAAAGACCAAGACAAGCCCAAAGAAAAAAAAAAAAAGACCCCACAGGAAACAGAATTTCAAAACAAAAATAAACCTATTACTAAGTATCATCAAATAAATTTTAAAAGCCACTACATTAAAATAAAAAAGAATTCTATGAAAAAAAGAACATTCAAAGAACAGGAAGGAGCTCTTGGAAATGACCAAAGCAAAAAAAAATTCAAAAGGAACAAAATAAAGTAATCAAGAAAATATAAGAGACGCATAGGGTCCTTTTAAATAACCCAATTGCTAATTAATGAGTTGAGGAAGGAAAAAGAATGAGAGTAAATTTTCAAAGATACACAAGATAGGCTGGGTGTAGTGGCTCATGCCTGTAATCCTAGCACTTTGGGAGGCTGAGGAAGGAAGACTACTTGAGCTCAGGAGTTTGAGACCAGCCTGGGCAACATGGTGACACCTGGTCTCCACAAAAAATACAAAAATTAGTCAGGCGTGGTGGTGCACACCTATAGTCACAGCTACTCAGGAGGCTGACATGGGAGGATTGCTTGAGCCTGGGGAGGTCAAGACTGCAGTGATCCTTGATCATGCCACTGCACTACAACCTGGGTGACAGAGTGAGACCATCTCTCGGGAAGGGGAAGGGAAAAGGAAAGGGAAGGGAAGGATAGAAAGAAGGAGGGAGGGAGGGAGGAAAATAAGATACTTTCCTTCAGCTGGATGCTGCAAGCCACCATATTGTTTAAGCAAGAATGAAAACACCTATATCCAAGGCCGGGCGCGGTGGCTCATGCCTGTAATCCCAGCACTTTGGGAGGCTGACGCGGGTGGATCACTGGAGGTCAGGAGTTCAAGACCAGCCTGGCCAACATGGTGAAACCCCGTGTCTACTAAAAACACAAAAATTAGCCAGGCATGGTGGTGCATGCCTGTAATCCCAGCTAATCGGGAGGCTGAAGCACGAGAATCACTTGAACCCAGAGGTGGAGGAGGTTGCAGTGAGTGGAGATTGTGACAGTGCACTCTAGCCTGGGCGACAGAGTGAGACTCTGTCTCAAAAAAAAAGAAAAGACCTCTATCTAGTCACAACACCACAGAAATCCAGAACACTAAAGATTCACAGAAGATCTTCAAAGCTTCCAGGAAGAAAAAAAAAATATATCACCTGTTCAGAAGCAGCAAATATCCAGACTGGCTATTGACTCACATCTACAATGCCAGATGCTAGAATACATGGCTTTGAAAAGTTTCGATGGCAAACAAATTCAGTGTCCAACCAAACTATCACATGGTATGAGGGCAGAAAGTGATTTTCAGACATGGAAGGTCTTGGGAAGTTTACCTCCAACTTGGTATGCTTGGGAAGCATACCTGCACATGCTTTTTTGAAAGTGACTTAAGCATGTAGTTCGATAGCATGGCAGAGTAAACCAAGGAGAAGATGACATGGAACCCAGGAAAAGGGGGCTTAAACCCAAGAAAGTGTGAAGAAGACCAGTCCCAAAACAAGAACTGTGTTGAAGTCTCAGGCCAGATTGTAGGAGGATATAGAGCTGTGGAGCAAGGGGAATGGACAGAAGAGATAGCAGGACACAGAACTTGGAGAAACCTGAGAATAAGGTTTAAAAAACCAGTAGAGGATGAAACTAGAAAATACACATGGCCTTGACTCCACTGAGAGGCACAGTGTTTTTGTCATGGGACCCATATAGATGTTAGCAGAATGTGTGTGTTATTGATTTTTTTTTTTTTTTTTTGATAGAGTTTTGCTATTGCTGCCCAGGCTGGAGTGCAATGGTGCGATCTCGGCTCACTGCAATCTCCACCTCCTGGGTTCAAGTGATTCTCCTGCCTCAGCCTCCCAAGAATCTGGGATAACAGGCATGCGCCACCATGCCCAACTAATTTTGTATTTTTAGTAGAGACAGGATTTCACTATGTTGGTCAGTCTGGTCTCGAACTCCTGACCTCAGGTGATCCACGTGCCTCGGCCTCCCAAAGTGCTGGGATTACAGGTGTTAGCCACCATACCTGGCCGATTTTTTTTTTTTTTTTTTTGAAATGGGGTCTCGCTCTGTTGCTCAGGCTGGAGTGCAATGGTGCGATCTTGGCTTGCTGCAACCTCTGCCTCCCGGGTTCAAGTGATTCTCCTGCTTTCACCTCCCAAGTAGCCAGGATTACAGGCGCCAGTCACCATGCCTGGCTAATGTTTATATTTTTAGTAGAGGTGGGGTTTCACCATGTTGGCCAGGTTGGTTTTCAACTCCTGACCTCAGATGATTCATCCGCCTTGACCCTCCGAAGTGCTGGGATTACAGGTGTGAGCCACTGTGCCCCGCCAGAATGTGTATGTTAATCCTTAAATAGTTCTAATCATATAAGTGCTGCTTATTGGCTTTAAAACTTTAAACAGACAAATCCCCAAAGATGGAACTGGGGTTGCTGAAGAGAATACAAATATTATCAACCTAGACTATTAATGATTTACTGTTTCTCTCCTGATCCTGTTGCGTGAATTGAAAGGGTGTAATTCTCCTGGAAGAGAAAAGCCTGTCATAACCCTGCATAGTGCTCCTCCCCTGCTCCCATCCACTTGAAGCAGCTCACCCAAGTGAGGACCAGGGAAAGAGCAGCCAACCTGCCACCCAGTTATTTCTCACTCCTCCAGGGAGAGCCAAGAAGTGGCAGCTCTCGGGCCTCCAGCTCCTGCTGGTTCACACAATGAGCTGGGGACCCCAGAACTTCAGGAAGGAGGTGTAATCATATTCCCTGGCCCCTACTTCCATGCCCACATCTCCCAAGAGGCCAGTGGTATGGGTTGTCACTATCAGCACTGCCAGGGGCAGGGGGAACCACTGGTGCCAATGCTGGGGAGAGCCACCAGAAAGCAACAATAGTGTCAACAACCATGTGTCATCTTGGAGTGGTCCGGCTGGGCCCACCTCCTCTGAATGAACATCCATGCACCTCTCTGAGAGCCTCTTGTCACCATCACAGTCATGGCAATCCTCATCAACTGAAGCAGACTACCTTAGCAGATATGCTCAAGAAACCCCACCAGGCCGGGCATGGTGGCTCGCAACTATGATCCCAGCACTTTGGGAGGCTGAGGCGGGAGGATCACTTGAGGTCAGGAGTTCAAAGACCAGCCTGGTCAACATGGTGAAACCTCGTGTCTACTAAAAATACAAAAATTAGCCAGGCATGGTGGTGCACGCCTGTAGTCCCGGCTACTTGGGAGGCTGAGGCAGAAGAATCACCTGAACCCAGGAGGCGGGGTTGTGGTGAGCCTGAGATCATACCACTGCACTCCAGCCTGGATGACAGAGCAAGACTCTGTCTCAAAAAAAAAAAAAAGGAACCCCATCAGGAGGGACCTTCTGCACCCACCCATCCTGCTGCTGCCCTCAAAAGGGACCATCCACCTGGAGGGGCCTGCAAACCACTCTGGCTACCCACAGACATCCCTACCACCCCACTCATCCTGCTTGGTGAACCCCTCTGATGCTACTCACCTCAGGCCTTTCTATACCCAGAGCTCAGGGGAAAAGACCTGCTAGTGCACATGTGTGTGTGCGTGGCTGCATGAAATATTTGTGAAAAAGAACTAAGGTGTCAAATTATTTTAATACTACCAAGCTCTCCCCAGGAAAAGGAAGAAGAGAGATAGAAACAAACAAAATCAGAGAACTAGGACCCACTGTAGCAGATATCCTCATGCTGCTGCTCTGGCCAGGAGAGCACGATCTCCAATCCTCCTTAGGATGGTCACCCTAGTGGGTGTGCCGGGGACAAACTCTTGGCACTGTAGGAACGTACCCACAGCACAGAAAAAGTTTTCTTTGGACCTGGAAGACTTCCCTAGGGCCACGCTCTAACCACGGAGAGGGAGGGGGAAGCTCCTCTCACTCACTTCTACATTCCTATCTCCCTAACAATAGCTGAAATCCCAACACCCTGGCCTTGGGATGTTCATCAATCTCAAACACTATCTAAATAAGACCGAATGCTCTTTTGAACAGCTTTGCAAGAAATGAGGTGAAAGAAGTTTAGGGGAAAATGTTAGTTCATACGTTTATTACAAAAAATAAGCTGGAAATTTAATTCTGACATATTCTGCATGAGACGGGAGGAGGGCATGAAGACTGTGACACGAGTTGCTTTCACAGGTGAGCTGGTAGCGCCACCAGGGCAGTGTCTACCCTCCAGATTAAAAAATAACAGCCATTAGCAGGGCACGGCAGCTCATGCCTATAATCCCAGCACTTTGGGGGGCACCAAGGGAGGTGGATGGCTTGAGTTCAGGAGTTCAAGACCAGCCTGGGCAACATAGTGAAACCCCGTCTCTACTAAAAATACAAAAATTACCTGGGCATGGTGGCAGGCGCCTGTAATCCCAGCTACTTGAAAGGCTGAGGTGAGAGGATCACTTGAGCCCAGGAGGTCCAGGCTGCAGTGAGCTATGATCACACCACTGCACTCCAGCCTGGGTGACAGAGTGAGACCCTGTCTCAAAAAAGAAATCAACTTAAAAAAATAAAATAAGGCTGGGCGTGGTAGCTCACACCTGTAATCCCAGCACTTTGGGACATTGAGGCAAGCCAATCACTTGAGGTCAGGAGTTGGAGACCAGCCTGGCCAACACGATGAAACCCCATCTCTACTAAAAATACAAAAATTAGTTGGGCGTGGTGGTGCACATCTATAATCCCAGCTACTTGGGAGGTTGAGGCAGGAGAATCATTTGAATCCAGGAGGTGGAGCGTGCAGTGAGCTGAGATTGTGCCACTGCACTCCAGCCTGGGCGACAGAGCAAGATTCTATCTCAAACTAAACTAAACTAAAGTAACAACTATTGCATGTAGAGGGAAGATTTTTTAAATTGGAGGAATAGGACTGATACAGTTTTAATGATTCTATCCTCCAAATCTCATGTTGAAATGTGAATCCCCATGCTGGGAGGTGTTTGGGTCATGGGGGTGGATCCCACATGAATGGCTTGGTGCCCTCCCAGTGGTAAAGAGTAATTTCTCACTCTGTTAGTTCACACGAGGGCTGGTTGTTTAAAAGAGCCTGGCATCTCTCTAGCTCCCTCCCTCACCATGTGACACACCTGCTCCCCCTTTGCCTTCCACCACGATTGGAAGCTTTCTGAAGCCCTCAACAGAAATAGATGCTGATGCCATGCTTCTTGTACAGCTTACAGAACTGTGAGCCAAATAAACCGCTTTTCTTTTTTTTTTTTTTTGAGATGGAGTCTCGCACTGTCACCCAGGCTGGAGTGCAGTGGCTCGATCTCAGCTCACTGAAAGCCCCGCCCCCCAGGTTCACGCCATTCTCCTGCCTCAGCATCCCAAGTAGCTGGGACTACAGGCGCCCGCCATCACGCCCGGCTAATTTTTTTGTATTTTTAGTAGAGACGGGGTTTCACCGTGTTAGCCAGGATGGTCTCGATCTCCTGACCTTGTGATTCGCCTGCCTCGGCCTCCCAAAGTGCTGGAATTACAGGTGTGAGTCGCCATGCCCAGCACCTCTTTATAATTACCCAGCCTCAGATATTCCTTTAGAGCAATGCAAAACAAACTAATACAGGGACCAAACTAGTCTCTATGGTTCTTTTACTGCGGTCTGATTACAGGGTTCATAAACTTTCTTCATTAGGAACGATGGTAACGTCAGAATTTTATACCATAAACATTAAGTTTCCAACCAGTGAAACTTCAAGTAGTTCATAACAAACTCATCTCATCATAGCAAAGTATTTTATCAGCCTTTATTTCCTATAGATATTTTATAATTTAGCAGTACAGTAATACTTTTAAGTTGGCATTTGTTAGCATTTAATTTTAAGCATTTTTAAAGTTTTTGTCATCACTGACTGAAGTCATGACAAATCAAGAAGGTAATAAAATCTCTATTAAATCACTGCCGTAATTACTGTGATTAATATAGCCTGATCTTAATAGTGAAATGTTTAGGAACAGTTTCTCAGGTGTGAAAGACTTTAAAATTTTGCTCTTTTTGGACCGAAGAACAATAGAGATTTGATCAAGTAAATGTGCCTATAAAGGATAACTTCTTTTTTTTACCAAGATTATACAATTTCTATTTATGTTTAAAATCAAATATGATAACCGTATCAATTATACATTAAGAAAGCCATATTTAGGAACCAACTCATTATTCTGAAACCTGGTAAATGAAGGGAAAGAATGAAACATATATTCTATCTCTGCTTTATGAGCTGACTGTTAAACCCACAAAATTGCACCTACCTCTAGCCAAAAGGAGTCCAATAAGGCCAGCAAAACCAATAACACCAAGTCTTGGAAAAAATCCAGGAGGTGCATTTTGGAGATAATCATAGCTGTCTACAATAGAATTAGACCAGGAAGCAGTTCCATAAATTTCTCATTAAAAAACAAAACAAAAAGTCTTATACAGTATATAATATGTATATATAATATCAAGGGCTTTTCAAATCACATATTCTCTGCATTCTGCTACTGTACTTCTTTTCAACATATTCTTTTTATGTAACATATAAACAAGATTTACTATTCACATAACAAGTGTCCAATTTTCTTTTCTTTTTTTTTTTTTTTTTTTGAGATGCAGTTTTGCTCTTGTTGCCCAGGCTGGAGTGCAATGGTATGATCTCAGCTCACAGCAACCTCTGCCTCCCGAGTTCAAGCGATTCTCCTGCCTCAGCCTCGAGTAGCTGGGATTCCAGGCGCCCACCACCTCACCCGGCTAACTTTTGTATTTTTAGTAGAGATGTGCTTTCACCATGTTGGCTAGGCTGGTTTCGAACTCCTGACCTCAGGTGATCCACCCGCCTCAGCTTCCCAAAGTGCTGGGATTACAGGTGTGAGCCACTGCACCTGCCTGCAAGTGTCCAATTTTCAACTACCTTTGGTCCAACAACTTACTGACAATGAAGTAATGTTAAATTACTTTCATATTCCTGAAAGCAACAGATCTGAATCAGCAATTTGCACAGGGAGGAATACAAACACAGGGATCCTATGCTATTCAAATTCTTGTTATGTAAACACAAAAACAGAATAGATTTGGATAAATCTTTGGATAGATCTATTGCTATCTGAAGCTTTGCTACTTGCTCTCTGAAACTCAGGAACCAAAAACAAGCTGTGAGTGGTGGCTCATCCCTATAAGCTCAACACTTTTCAAGGGTAAGGCAGAAGAATCACTTGAGTCCAGGAGTTCAAGGCTGCAGTGAGCTAGGTCCGCACCACTGTACTCCAGCCTGACAGCCTGAGCCACAGAGCAAGACACAGCCTCTTAAAAAAAAAAAAAAAAAAAAAAAAGGCCAGGCACGGTGGCTCACTCCTGTAATCCCAGCACTTTGGGAGGCCGAGGGGGGAGGATCACAAGGTCAGGAGTTCGAGACCAGCCTGACCAACATGGTAAAACCCCATCTCTACTAAAAATACAAAAAAATTAGCTGGGCGTGGTGGCACATGCCTGTAATCCCAGCTACTCAGGAGGCTGAGGCAGGAGAATTACTTGAACCCGAGAGGTGGAGGCTGCAGTGAGCCAAGATCATGCCACTGCACTCCAGCCTGGGTGACAGAGTGAGACTCCTCAAAAGAAAAAAAAAAAGAAATCAAATACCTTAGACTCAGAAAAATAAGTATCCTTTGCCATCTGAACTCATTATTCAAACTCAAGAACAGAATAAATTTGGATAATAAAGGAAACTTGTAAGTTCACTCAGGAAATAGCCACTGTTGACCACCGCTGATGGTGATAGAATCAATAAAAATAAGTACAACATGTGAACCTATTCATCATGCCTGAACATGCCTTCTGACTTCATTCACATAATGCCTCCTCTCCTTTCCACTGAGCCAATCCCACCTCATAAAAGCCAGCTTGAGTCCTACCTCTACACAAAAGCCTTTCCTAAGCTCATCAGTCCATACCTCTCTCCCTCCTCTAAAGTCCCATCATATTTATTCTCTGTACCATCACTTGGTACCTAATCCTATAGTACTCTGTGTTTAATTATTCAGGTGTGTATCTGGTGTCTCCCCAAGGAGAATGTAAGCTCCATAATGATGGATTGCTTATACTCCTGTGTTATCTTCCTTCAGTGGTAATAACGGATGTTCATTCAATAGATATTTATTAAGAATGATGACTGGGTGTGGTGGTTCACACCCGTAATCCCAGCACTTTGGGAGGCCAAGGTAGGAGGACTGCTTGAGTCCAGGAGTTCAAGAACAGCCTGGGCAACATGGCAAAACCCTGTCTCTCCAAAAAGTTTTAAAAAAATTAGCCAGGGGTGGTGATGCATGTCTGTGGTCCCAGCTACTTGGGAGGCTGAGGTGGGAGGATTGCTTCAGTCCAGGAGGTCAAGGCTGCAGTGAGCTATGATCATGCCACTACACTACAGCCCAGGTGACTGAGACCCTGTCTCCAAACAAAAACAGGCCAGGCGTGGTGGCTCACGCCTGTAATCCCAGCACTTTGGGAGGCTGGTGAGGGCAGATCACAAAGTCAGGAGTTCGAGACCAGCCTGACTAACATGGTGAAACCCCGTCTCTACAGAAAATACAAAAATTAGCCAGGCGTAGTGGCGTGTGCCTGTAATCCCAGCTACCCAGGAGGCTGGGGCAGGAGAATCACTTGAACCTGGGAGGCAGAGGTTGCAGTGAGCCGAGATCATGCCATTGCACTCCAGCCTGAGCAACAGAGCAAGACTCCGTCTCAAAAAAAAAAAAAAAAAAAAAAAAATCACACTGCCAGGAGTTGATAAATATTGGATGAATTAACAAATGATTTTTAGCTAGGTCATGACTTAAACAAAGCCCTTGTCTCCTTCTCAATCTCATCTTCAGCACTCCCTATCTGCTTAGGGTTCCTCAAACATCCAATACCAACTCACACCTCTAAGCCTGATCATGCTGTGACCAGTGCGCAATGCCTGCTTCCAGCAGTCCCATCCCCACCTTTTGGTGTGGCTAACACTGTTCCTTCAAGATTCACTTCAGAAATCCTTCCCTGACTGCTCCCACCTCCTCAATTTCGATTAAACTAATTTCCTTCCTCTGAACCTTCAATAACGGTCTGTGATTATCTCTGTATTTGCACTAGTACTGAATAATGTGTTGCATGCATCTCAGTGGTTGTGACCACTGTCTTAACCAATCTCAATTTTCAAGGTCTGGCAGAATGGTGACTTAGGAAATATATGCAGAACTGAAGTAATAAACTGGAAAATTCAGTAATTCTGTCCCCTAAGTAATACCAGATACATGCCAGTTTTCCTTTTCCTGGGTTCTTTGGGAAATGTGATCATTTGAAATACGACTATAGGACTTGTATTATGTTTGCATTAATTACTGTCTGGCCTGTTACTTATTTTGCCTTTAGCCTGGTTTTTACTTTCCATCCTCTAGTCTGGGTCATTTGAGGCAATTTTTTACTTCCCTTTATTTTTGCCTACTAGCCCAGTGTTGCTCAATTCTAGATGTGTACACAGAGCAGTTGACAGAGGGACACCCAGATGGCTGTGGTGAGCTGGGCCAAAGTGGGTAAATCACAAAGAAAGGGGAAAGAAGATATGTTTTAAGACTGCACAGAGTCTGGGCAACAAAGTGAGACCCTGTCTCTACAAAAAAATGGAAAAAATTAGCTGGGTGTGATGGCACATGCCTGTAATCCTAGTTATTCGGGAGGATGAGCTGGGAGGATTGCTTGAGCCCAGGAAGTCGAGGCTGCAGTGAGCTATGATCACGTCACTGCATTCCAGCCTAGATGACAGAGTAAGATCCTGTCTCAGAAAAATTTAAACAAGAGACCTCTCAGCCACACACGTACAGATAAAAGACTGTATCAGGAGTTCTCTAGTTTCCTCAGATAAAAATGAAGATAATAAGGTATCTGTCAGGTTGTTATGAGGATTAAATTAATATATATATATATATATATTTCAAATTTTTGTGGGTACATAGTAGGTATATATACTTACGGAGTAAAGGAGGTATTTTGGTTCAGCCATACAATGCATAATAATCACATCAGGGTAAATGAGGTATCCTTTACCTCAAGTATTTATCATTTTTCTTTGTGTTACAAGCATCCCAATTCTACTCTTTTAGTTTATTTACAATAACTAAAAGAGTATAGCTTTTTTAGTTAAATAAAATGTATAATAAGCCAGGCACGGCGGCTCACACCTGTAATCCCAGCACTTTGGGAGGCCGAGGTGGGTGGATCGCCTGAGGTCAGGAGTTTGATACCAGCCTGACCAATATGGTGAAACCCGTCTCTACTAAAAATACAAAAAATAGGCTGGGCGTGGTGGTGTGCGCCTGTAGTGCTAGCTATTCGGGAGGCTGAGACAGAATTGCTTGAACCTGGGAGGCGGAGGTTGCAGTGAGCCAAGACAGTGCCACTGCACTCCAGCCTGGGCAACAGAGTGAGAATCTGTCTCATAGAAATAAAAAATAATAAAATAATAAAAAATAAAATGTACAATAAAGTCTTGTTGACTGCAGTCACCCTACTGTGCTATCAAATACTAAGTATTATTCATTCTAACTATATTTTTGTACTCATTAACCATCCTTACTCCTCCCCCAATAAACTGGAATTTTTAAAGCACTTAGAATAGTACCTGACATATAAGTCTTAAATAAGTGTTTATGAAATTAATAAAATTAAGATGTTACTTATTAACATGCCTTAATAATTTAAAGAACCAGTAGGGGGCCGGGTACAGTGGCTCACACCTATAATCCCAATACTTTGGGCCAAGGTGGGCAGATCACTTGAGGTCAGGAATTTGAGACCAGCCCGGCTAACAAGGTGAAACCCTGTCTCTACTAAAAATACAAAAATTAGCTGGACATGGGGCGCACGCTTGTAATCCCAGCTACTCAGGAAGCTGAGGTGGGAGAATCGCTTGAACCTGAGAGACAAAGGTATTAGTGAGCTGAGATTGTGTCACTGCACTCTAGCCTGAGTGACAGTGAGATTTTGTCTCAAAAAAAAAAAAAAAAAAGAACCAGTAGGCAGCTATTACTATGTCTGTCTTCTAATGATAAATTTATCTGACAGTCTCAGAAATATCAGGACATCAATACACTATGATGATCTTAGCAAAGAAATAAACTGTATTCATGTTTATTTTGTTCTATCATGGAAACAAACCCTTGTAAAAACAAGATTTTGTTTCTGAGATACTGAATAAGGGGAATGAAATACGATTGGCAGCTTTACTAATTCACCAGTCTCTGATGAACATTAGTCAGAACATGGACTGTGAATCCAGTTTGTGAGTATATGTGATAAGTGGCCCACAACTGAAAAACAATCAAGGAAAATAAAACCAAATGAAAAAAAAAATGTAAGAACACTATCAATTATGCAATAAGACCTTTCACAGGAGTACCAGCTCAGCTCCTTCCTGCTTCAAAACTTCTAGAGCATGTAATTGCAATGCAAATGAACTATTCCGATTCAGAAAATCTATTGATGAATTAGTATGGTGTATTACACTGCACGTGGAAATGAGATTCTTTTTTTTTTTTTTTAAGCAGTGTATCTGTACTTGCTAGCCCAAAAATCCTAACGATCTGGAAGAGACTTACCTGACTATTTGGGGACACTAGTTGCCTGAAATCTGATGAAAACAACAGTTCCTCTTCCCAGAAAAATCCACATAGCTCTGAAATTCTGCATATACTTTTAAGGAATCCACAGATTTCTTGGAGCTCATTCATGGAACTCCGATTAAAGAGTTCAATGTTAATGAAGTAGCTGATTATGCCTAATTTAAAATCAACTTACCTAACCCCCATTGAACCAAATTTTGCATCTTGGGCTTAGTTTGGGAGTACGTTTCCTAAAAAGGTAAAAAGAAACTGAATGAAACTATTCACAGGATCTGCTGATTAGAAAGTTAACAGAATAAATATACTTGTCTTTACTGAATAAATTATCATGTTATTAACACTTTTTGAACAAAGGGATACACTGTCTATCTGGGTCTTTTTGTTTGTTTTTCCTATTATAATCTTCCCTTCACTGCAAATAACTCAGCAGAATGGCTTATTACTGCCACAGGAAGCAGATTCCAAGCAGAGTGGTTTTAACAATCCAGCCGTTTCACTCTTCCATTAAAATGGAAAAAACAGACTAAAAACCAATCTCCTTGATACTTAACTGGCAAGCTTTTCTCCATGAGATTAAATCTGTCTTTCATATTAACTACTTCCTGATCTGCCATTAATTAGAGCCTACATCTGGAAACTGCCCATTTGAAGCAAGAATGACCAGCTTTAATGAGACAAAGAAGCCTACAGCCCAAAGCAAATGAGGTGTCAACATTCTCTTAAAAACAATAAAAAGGCTTTGTGGCCAGGAATGATGGCTCCCTCCTGTAATCCCAGCACTTTGGGAAGCCAAGTTGGGCAGATCACCTGAGGTCAGGAGTTGGAGACCAGCCTGACAAACATGGTGAAACCCTGTCTCTACTAAAAATACAAAAATTAGCCGGGTGTGGTGGCACGTGCCTCTAGTCCTAGCTACTCAGGAGGCTGAAACAGGAGAGTCACTTGAATCCAGGAAGCGGAGGTTGCAGTGAGCCGAGATGGTGCCACTGCACTCCAGCCTGGGTGACAGAGCGAGACTTTGTCTCCAAAAAAAAAAAAAAGGCTTTGTACATGAACATCACATGATCCTAAAGAAAACAAGGGGACCGCTAGAAGGTACCCACCTTCAAGAAGTCTACAGTGAAGACAAGAAGAAATACATGGGTATCAGAAGGTATCAAAACTAGTTGCCATTTGGAAAAGGATTTTTTTATTTTTATTTTTATTAATTTTTTTTTTTTTTGAGATAGAGTTTCCCTCTTGTCGCCCAGGCTGGAGTGCAGTGGCGCGATCTCTGCTCACTGCAACCTCCGCCTCCTGGGTTCAAGTGATTGTCCTGCCTCAGCCTCCTGAGTAGCTGCGATTACAGGCGCCCACCACCACACCCAGCTAATTTTCGTATTTTTGGTAGAGACAGGGTTGCACTATGTTGGCCAGGCTGGTCTCCAACTCCTGACCTCAGGTGATCCGCCTGCCTCAGCCTCCCAAAGTGCTGGGATTATAGGCGTGAACCACTGCGCCCCGCCTGGAAAAGGATTTGTTTTGTGTACTTCAGTTCAAGTCAGGACAAGCTATCCTCATTCTTTTAAATGACCTGAAACAATAAATGCCGAATTAGGCAGAAGATCTAAAGAACTGAGTATCACTTCATTAGAATCCATTATTTCACACCTGTAATCCCAGTATTTTGGGAGGCTAAGGCAGGAGTATCTCGTGAGGTCAGGAATTTGAGACCAGCCTGGGCAACAGCAGAGACCCCATCTCCACAAAAAAATAAAAATATTAGCTGGGCATGGTGGTATGTGTCTGTAGTCCGAGCTACTTGGGAGGCTGAGGTGGGCAGATCTCTTGAGCCCAGGAGTTCGAGATCAGCCTGGGCAACACGGTGAAACCTTGTCTCTACTAAAAAAAAAAAAAAAAAGAAAAAAGAAAAGAAAGGAAAGGAAAGGAAAAGAAAAGAAAGGAAAGGAAAAGAAAAGAAAGGAAAGGAAAGGAAAGGAAAAGAAAAGAAACGAAACCTTCAGATCAATATCTAGAATGATTGCCCACTTCTTTTGATAGCTTAATATTTTTACTATTAAAAAAAATTAAGGCTGGGCACAGTGGGTCATGCCTGTAATCTCAGCACTTTGGGAGGCCGAGGTGGGTGGATCACAAGGTCAAGAGACCAAGACCATCCTGGCCAACATGGTGAAATCCCGTCTCTACTAAAAATACAAAAATTAGCTGGGTGTAGTGGCAGATGCCTGTAGTCCCAGCTACTTGGCAGGCTGAGGCAGGAGAATCACTTGAACCCGGGAGGTGGAGGTTGCAGTGAGCTGAGACTGCGCCACTGCACTCCAGTCTGGCGACAGAGCGAGACTCCGTCCCCAAAAAAAAAAACAAAAAACAAAAACAAACTTAAATTGGTTCTTCAAGAAAAGGGCCAGAAATTCCTGGTCTGAAAAAGGAACCAGGAATTAGAAATATTTCTATTCACGAAGACTTTGTTCTACCCAGGAAAATAAAACTATTATAATTACAAAAGCTATTATAATTACAAGAAAGTTTTTATATTTAGTAGTAGTGGAAATAAACATGTAGATAACTAATCTATCATCCAGAGAGCTATTTTGCTGCACTGAGTATCACGCATGGAAGAAAAGGTAAAAAACAAAAAGCAACCTTAGGCTAAAAGGTACAAAGTACTTTTATTGCCAAAAAAAAAAAAAAAAGACAGACTACAAATAACAGTAGTCATGCCTACATGATACAAAAATTTCCACACAAATTTGCTGACTATATCTTAACTACCAGAAGTTTAAAAATCTTTTAGAACAAGAGAATAAAGTCTAGTCATTTTACAACACATTATGTATAAAGTCTTTAGGTATTACTTAACTCAATAATATGGTTATGATACTTAAGTATAATGGCCTAATTTATATTGTTGATTGAGTCCATGCTTACTATTTTCTTTCTAAATTGGTGAACAAAAGTTCAACAGCAGCATAGGCAAAGGAAATTAAAAATTTTTAAACAAGCTCTGGATGAAAATTGAATTTAGGCCAGGCATGGTGGCTCACACCTGTAATCCCAGCACTTGAGGAGGCCAAGGTGGGCAGATCACTTGAGGTCAGGAGTTCGAGATCAGCCTGGCCAACATGGCGAAACCCCATCTCTACTAAAAATACAAAAATTAGCCAGGCATGGTGGCTCGTGCCTATAATCCCAGCTATTCGGGAGGCTGAAGTGGGAGAATTGCTTGAACCCGGGAGGTGGAGGTTGTAGTGAGCCGAGAGCACACTACTGCACTCCAGCCTGGGCAACAGAGCGAGAATCCGTCTCAAAAAACAAACAAAATAAAAAAACAAAAACCAAAAAACCAAAAAGACTAAATTTATAAATCTCAAGCAAGGTAAATCTAGACAATTTCCCACACATCTACATCTATTAGTTTTTATTAAATTTGTCCTCAATTTTCAAAATCAGGATCAAGTATAGCAAATATATGTATCAAAGCCTACAAAAGCATTCTATAGATTGTAAACGTTGGTTACTTATGTTAAAAATCACATAAATACTTTTCATTTACGTAATGACAAATGCCTGACCTAAAACCCAGGCAGGGACAGACACCCATCTGTATATGTAGTTCTTTGGTCACTAGGACAAACAGTTCAGTAATCTAGTATGGAATTCTACCCTATTTTAGTATCTACCCTCCTATTATGGCATTCAAAATGCCATATCCACTCCTGGTTTAAGTGGCACTGATTTGTATACTGGGGGAGAAAAACTTCGCAATTTTTATGTAAGTGTTTACACCGCATCTTTTTCCTTTGTTTAGAGTTCCAGGCCACAAGCTTCCCCTGGTAGACAACAATGTTTTCATAACTGCAAGCAACAAGGTAGTTCCTAGCCCCTCTGCTCTCTAGTCAAGGTGTTACGCACTGCCCAGGGAGAGGGAAATTCTCTCTGCAGCTGTGGCAACAGCTGTCGCCAGGAAGCTAGAGCATCTCTACACCCCCTCCTCAGATGGCACTGAAGAACATCTGTAAGTCAGGCACTTTTAACTTGGAGCCTGTTATTTAAAATTTTTTTGTGGGTATGCAGTAGGTACACACATTTATGGGGTACATGAGACGTGCTGACACAGGCATGCAATGTGAAATAAGCACAATATGGAGAATGGGGAATTCATCCCCTCAAGCATTTATCCTTAGTGTTACAAACAATTTAATTACACTCTTTAAGTTATTTTAAAATGTACAATTAAATTATTGACTGTAGTCACCCTGTTGTGCTATCAAATAGTAGGTTTTATTCATTCTTGCTATTTTTTTTTTGCACCCAGTAGCCATCCCCACCTTTCCCCCAGACCCCCACTACCCTTCCCAGCCTCTGTCAGCCATCTCAGGGCCCTTTATCATGACTTTTTCCAAAAACATGCAGCCAATACAGACTTTTCTCTATTGACTCTAAACAGAAATGCGTTCACTCCATTTTCCGAACAGTTGTACCTGACACCAGGTTGTGTATGGCTCGCAATAGTGTCGGAGCTGTGAGATGCTTTCTTCAAGCTGGCTCCTTGCCTCCTCCACATACTTCGATTGACCCTCGGGAACTGAATAGAGTGAAAGCTGCACACATTAAAACAAAACAAATATTTAATAGACGTATTGTCTACAGGATAAATTTACCAAATTTGTAAGTATTTAATATAATATTCCTAATAATTCATGAATTACAGTGACTCTGTGGTCGGGTGTGGTGGTTCACGCTTGTAATCCCAGCACTTTGAGAAGCCAAGGCAGGCGGATCACTTAAGGTCAGGAGTTCGAGACCAGCCTGGCCATCATGCCGAAACCCCATCTCTACTAAAAATACAAAACTTAGCCAGGTGTTGCGGTAGGCGCCTGTAATCCCAGCTACTCGAGAGGCTGAGGCAGGATAATCACTTGAACCTGGGAAGTGGAGGGAGTGGTAAGCCAAGATCTTGCCACTGCACTCCAGCCTGGGCGAGAGCGAGACTCCATCTCAAAAATAGTAATAATAACACTTCATGAATTCCAGTGACTCTTAAGGGTTACGAGCAACCTGAACTTTACCTCGAACCATCTCTGCACCTTATTTCCTTAATCAACAAGGCCAAGGCCAAAAGGGCAGGGCTATGAGGTGTCCTACCTTCTCCCCACCCACTGACTGCAAACAAAGCAGCTCCTCTTTATCCATTTTATATACTGGTATTTGGTATTCCACCTTAGATTGAGTTTGGAAAAAGGATTTTATTACTCTAAAGGGTGGGTAAAGGGGTTAAAAAAGCTTGAGAGTAACCAAAGGGCATGTCATTCAGTTCAAATGATTGGTCTGATGTTAATCAAAGCAGGAGAGCAGGTTTGTTCCCCACCCAGAGAACTTCTCACAGCCACGGCTGGCTGCCTTCTTCACCCTCAAAAAATGCCACTGTGCCAAGGCCTGAGAAGAGAGTAAAGGGCAAAAGATAAGCTAATTAGCTTTATGTAAACACCAATCAAGTAACCCTACCCAGGACTGAAGGTAGATCCTTACCTCACTTTATTCAAAGGCAACAGAAACTGAATATCCAAAATAGTTAGTGGGAAGTACAGACCAAAAAGGAATGTAAACAGCAGAGAGAAGATTTCTTGTTTTTTTTAATTTAGTATTTATTAAATATATACTTATGAGCGTCTCCTCCAGCCAAGAAACAGAAAGGATCCAGATCTCTAATTTCTTAGAGAAGAAAAAATGTGAGTATCTTTTTGGCTTGATAAGAATCAAGATAAGCCAAGAATCAGAGAGACCACTTAGAAAAGTGAGTTGTGCTTATAACCTATCTGGACACAGTGGATTCCCCAGTAAACATTTATAAAGTATTCCTTAATTGTGCCCTTAGCTAAGTATCATTAAAGTTTACCTGTTGAAAAAGCCATAGTTTAATAATTTCCCACAAATTAAACAAACTATAAGGAAATATATTTTCTCCGTTTAAATGTCTTCCGGCTGGGCACAGTGGCTCACGCTTGTAATCCCAGAACTTTGGGAGGCTGAGGCGGGTGGATCACCTGAGGTCGGAAGTTTGAGACTAGCCTGGCCAACATGGTGAAACCTCGTCTCTACTAAAAATACAAAATTAGCCAGGCGTGGTGGCACATGCCTGTAATCCCAGCTACTTGGGAGGCTGAGGCAGGAAAATGGCTTGAACCCAAGAGAAGGAGGTTGCAGTGAGCTGAGATCGCACCATTACACTCCAGCCTGGGCAACAAGAGCGAAACTCTGTCTCTAAATAAATAAATAAATAAATGTCTTTTAAACAGTCACATCTTCCTGATATACAATTTGAAAAAAATTATCCTACAGTAACTAAATCAGACACTCAAAATATATCACAACATGAACAACATGTTACCTCATCAACCTTCACGGAATTTTTGGGAGGTGAGTCCTTTTTTGGTGCTGCATAGACTTTGAAGGTGAGCAAGCTCAGGCTGGCTGGCCCCACGGACCTCTGAATTACCTGAAATGCAGAAGCAATCTTAAACCTTCTATCTTACAAACCGAACGTGAAGAATGTGAGCATATTTATAACCTCAGCCACTCCACACCCTGAAAAGCTTACTGTGCTTTATTTTAATTTATTTTTATGTTTTCGAGATGGAGTCTTGCTCTGTTGCCCAGGCTGGGCTGTAGTGGCGTGATCTCAGCTCACTGCAACCTCCACCTCCCAGGTTCAAGCGATTCTCCTACCTTAGCCTCCCAAGTAGCTGGGATTACAGGCGTCTGCCACCACACCCGGCTAATTTTTGTATTTTTAGTAGAGATCGGGTTTCGCCATGTTGGCCAGGCTGGTCTTAAACTCCCGACCTCGGGTAATCCGCCCGCCTCGGCCTCCCAAAATGCTGGGATTATAGGCGTGAGCCACTGCATCTGGCCTACAAAATATATTTTTTAAAAATCAGCCAGGCATGGTGGTATGTGCCTGTAGTCCCAGCTACTCAGGAGACTGAGGTGGGAGAACTCTTGAGTTTGAGGCTGCAGTAAGCCATGATTATGCCACTACACTACAGCCTGGGCAACAGAGTGAGACTCTGTTTCACACACACAAAACAACTGCTCCAAAAAAAAAAAAAAAAAAAAGGGCCGGGCGCGGTGGCTCAAGCCTGTAATCCCAGCACTTTGGGAGGCCGAGACGGGCGGATCACGAGGTCAGGAGATCGAGACCATCCTGGCTAACATGGTGAAACCCCGTCTCTATTAAGAAATACAAAAAAAAAACTAGCCGGGCGAGGTGGCGGGCGTCTGTAGTCCCAGCTACTCGGGAGGCTGAGGCCGGAGAATGGCGTGAACCCGGGAGGCGGAGCTTGCAGTGAGCTGAGATCCGGCCACTGCACTCCAGCCCGGGCGACAGAGCGAGACTCCGTCTCAAAAAAAAAAAAAAAAAAAAAAAAAAAAAAAAAAAAAAAAAAAGATGGGCTGAGAGGAGGGGAGAGTTACGGGTTTATTAATTTAAACTGTAAATATAAAAAAATCTGCTCACACCTGTAATCCCAGCACTTTGGAAGGCAGAGGCAGGTGGATCACCAGGTCAAGCGTTCGAGACCAGCCTGACCAACATAGTGAAATCCCGTCTCTACTAAAAATACAAAAAAAAAAAAAAAAAAAAGAAAAGAAATTTAGCGGGGCATGGTGGCAGGTGCCCATAATCCCAGCTACTCAGAAGGCTGAGGCAGGAGAATCACTTGAACCTGGGAGGTGGAGGTTGCAGTGAACCGAGATTGTGCCACTGCACTCCAGCCTGGGTGACAGTGCCAGACTCCATCTCAAAAAAAAAAAAAAAAAAAAAAAAAAATTCGGACCCCTCCTGTGAAGGTCGTGGCAGTTTTCTAGGAGGGATATTGCTCTCCTTAGGTTGTATCCTGGTGCTGCTGGTTCTGCCTAATAACTGTGATGGGCACAAACCACACGAACAAATGTAGCTGGCTAACACGTATTGCAGAAGCAAAAGAAATCTATAGCAAAATTGCCTTGAAATTAAGACCTCAAGCTGCATACTTAATACTTCAAGATGTATCAATTATTTTTAAACCAGTTAAAGTAATAACCACTCTTTTTTTCCTTAATGGCTTTCAGCTCTTTATTTGCTTCTGAAATATGGGAATTTGCAGGCATACATTTCAACAGACATCTTTGTTATATTTTAGCTAGTATTACGCTTTGCATTACAGAACAGCCTCATCTTTCACATTATAGGCACTGCAAATCTCAGTAATATGATTTCCAAGATACTAAATCATGCCTAAATAGTTAGACAGAAATCAATCACTCATTTATTTTTCATCTCTCCTCCATCCATTTCCTTTGTCTCATTTGAGCAGGAAATAAACAATTATTGAGCATGCCTTGTGTGTTAGGTACAGCCACAGAAATAGGAATATGGAGTAAGACATATCCTCACCCTGAAAGGGCTTCCATTCTGGTAGGAAGAACTCGATAGATGTAAAAAAATGGACAAACTTTTTTTTTTTTTTTTTTTTTTTTACACAGGGTCTTACACTGTTGCCTAGGCTAGAGTGCAGCGGCAGGATGTCTGCTCACTGCAACCTCCCCATCCCAGGTTCAAGCACTCCTCCGATCTCAGTCTCCCGAGTAGCTGGGACTATAGGAGTGCACCACCATGCCCAGCTAATGTTTGTATTTTTTTGTAGAGACAGGGTTTTGCCATGTTGCCCAGGCTGGTCTCAAACTCCTGGATTCAAACGGTCCACCCACCTTGGCCTCCCAAAGTGCTGAGATTATAGGCATGAGCCACTGCACTTGGCCTGGGACGAATTAAAAAATAAAATAAGGGAGGCTGAGGCACAAGAATCGCTTGAACCCGGGAGGTGGGGATTGCAGTGAGCCAAGATACTGCCACTGCACTCCAGCCTGGGCGACAGAGCGAGACTCTGTCTCAAAAAAATAAATAAATAAAATAAAAGTGACAGGGGAGGGGCAGGCAGGGAAATGCTGGGTAGAGAAGGGCATGGTCCCTGGCTAGGGCTCCACCCCGGGCCTGTGCCCACAGACCTAGGTGAGGACAGGCATTTCTGTTTTTGTGCCCAAATGCTGCATTTCCCAAGACTACCCTGGCCCACCACACCCCCAATCTTGTGCCTATAAAAACCCCGAGACCCTAGCGCGCAGGCACACAAGTGGCTGGACGTCGAGAGGAACACACCGGCAGAAGAGCACACAAGCAGCTGGACGTCAAGAGAAGCAGAGGCGAGGAAGAACACACCAGCAGAAGAACACACTGACAGACGCCGGCAGGCCACCAACAGCAGAATGGCAGGACAACGCAGAGTTTGGCTGAGGGCAGTCGGAGGAGAGCCCGGCTGCTAAGCGGTCTGACTCCAGGGGAAAACCACCTTCCCACTCCATATCCCTTCTGGCTCTGTTTCCATCTGCTGAGTGCTACTCCCACCATTCAATAAAACCTTGCACTCATTCTCCAAGCCCACATGTGATCCTATTTTTCTGGTATACTCAGGCAAGAACCCCAGGATACAGAAAGCCCTCTGTTCTTGCGATAAGGCAGAGGGTCTAATTGAGCTGATGAACACAAGCTGCCTACTGACAGCAAAACTAAAAGAGCACATGGTAACACATGCCCACTGGGGCTTCAGAAGCTGTAAACATCCACCCTTAGATGCTACCATGGGGTTGGAGCCCACACTCCCCACAACCTGCCCGTCTGCCTGCTTCCTCTAGGGGTTTTCGGCAGTGGGGCACCTAAGAAGTGAGCCACACCCCCATCACATACCCTGTAAGAGGGACAAGGGAAATTTCCTCGTTTCAAAAGCATGAATTCTCCCTGCTCTTAGGCAGTTCTACAGAAAGACAAAACAAGCATAGGACATTACAGACAGAGGAATCAGCATGTGTGAAGCCATGAAGCTAGGAAACAGCATGGGAGAAACATAGGGAGTTGGAGTTTTGTGGGAGGGGACAGAGTGACAGAGACTCAGAGAAGCTGGTTGTAGCCAGATCACAATGCGACTCTTGTGGCTCACATGAAAGTCCTCGGTAATAAATACCAAAAGATCTCAAATAAGGATACAATATAGAATCAAGTTTGCCATTTAGAAAGACACATTTCTCAGTGTGGTGGTTTAAGTCATTAAAGGGCCAGATGACCAGTTATGGTGCTGCTAAAACAATGCAGGAAAGAAATGAGGGCCCAAGGAAAGACTGCACAGGAGATGAGAAAGAGGGGAAAGTAGAATTGAGATAGTTTAATAGGCAGAATTAGCAGGACTTAGTGACCAAGGGGAAAGGAGGAGTGACAATGACCTTGGTTTCTTTTTCATTTTTCATTTATTTTTAAATTAATTTTTAAACTGACAAGAATTGTATATATTTATTGTGTACAACATGCTGTTTAGAAATATGTATACACTGTGGAATGGCTAAATTGAGCTAATTAACATATGCATTACCTCACAATTTTTGTGGAATCTAAAAATGTTGAACTAATAGAAGTAGACAGCACAGTGGTAGCTACCAGGGGCAGGGGCTGGGGGGAGTTGGGGATATACGGGTCAAAAGTACAAAGTTTCAGTTAGACAGGACGAGTAGTTCAAGAGATCTGTTGTACAACGTGGTGACTACAGTTAATAACAACGTATTGTATTCTTGAAAATCAGGAAAAGAGTAGATTTTAAGTGACCTTGGAGTTTCTGATGAGTTTTTCTAGTTGGGTGGTGACACAGCATTCCTGAGAGAGGAAGTAGAAAAAGAGGGGCAAGTCTGAGGGAAAAATGATGAGTTGGTTTTGGACATGTTCCAGAGACAGAGAGACAGCTAGAGGTCTAGTCATCTATCTATGTATCTTTTATTTTACTTGAAAAGCTAAAGTAGACAAACTTAGAAACTGTTGTATTTTGGAAATTAAGAAAAAGTTCACCTGAAATTTTAAGTCCATGAGAACATGTTTTTTGGGTCTGGACTTCCTCAGCACTTCAGGGGTGCATTTATTTCTCACAAAGCACAGTAAGGCTGGATGTGGTGGCTCACGCCTGTAATCCCAGCACTTTAGGGGGCCAAGGTGCACGGATTACCTGAGGTCGGAGTTCGAGACCAGCCTGGACAACATGATGAAACCCAGTCTCTACTAAAAATACAAAAATTAGCCAGGCATGGTGGCAGACGCCTGTAATCCCAGCTACTCGGGAGGCTGAGGCAGGAGAATTGCTTGAAACTGGGAGGCGGGGGTTGCAGTGAGCTGAGATTGCGCCACTGCACTCCAGCATGGGCAAATATATACATATATATTACATATATTTCTCTCTATATATATATATGTATATAACTATACATGTAACTATATATATATTACACTCTCTCTATATATTACTATATATATAGTACAGACAGGGTCTCATCATGTTACTCAAGCTGGTCTCGAACTCCTGAGCTCAAGCAATCCTCCCGCCTTGGCCTCCCAAAGTGCTGGGATTACAGGTGTGAGCCAACATGCTCAGCCTATCTTTGATTTTTAAATCTCAGCTCATTTACTTTAACATTTTATTGGATTCTTAATTATTAATTTCTACTTTACCTTTCCCTCTTATCTTACTCGTTTTTCTAGTTTTAATATTATTCTAGGCCTGCCTCCCTTTACTGCCTAAACTGTTTTCTTCTTCCTCTTCTCCTATTAGTTTTCCTCCCTAAGCCCACCCTGGTACCCATCCCGCAGCAAGAACTGTGGCCACAAGGATGGTAGCACCAAAGAAAGCTGGCTCCTGCAGTGGCCTTCTCAGCTTCCAGCAGGCTCTCAACAGACAAGCAAACAAAACAAAGAAAAAGCAAACCTCACCCCAGGAGACCTGGGAGACCTACAAATGAACACTCCCCAGGGCCATAATTCCTAGGTTGCAGAGAACACATGATTTACTCGAGGATTTCTCAAACTCAGCACTACTGACATTTGGGCTGGGTCCTTCTTCGTCGTGGGGCTGTCCTGTGCACTGCAGGAAGTTTGGCAGCATCCCTAGTCTCTACCCACTAGATGCCAGTAGCACCTCCTCCCAGTCACAACAGTCAAAAACATCTCCAGACACTGCCAAATGTCTCCTGGGGAGCAACTCTCCCACTGAGAACCTCTGATTTACTAGAGTAAGTATTACTTTCTGACATCTCTCACCATCCAGACTTGAAGAAAATCTGTATGTTTTAAAACCCATGGCTTCAAACATAGTGAAAGAAACCAGAACAATCACTACTAGGCAGGGGAGGTGGGAGTTGGAAGTGGACTTACTGAGAAGGGGCACAAGTGAACTTTCTGGGGTGAAATAATCTGTATCTTGATTGGGGTGTGGGTTATTCAAGGTGTATACATTTGTCAAAGCTCAAATTGTACAACTAAGATTGTACAACTTGGCCGGGCGCGGTGGCTCAAGCCTGTAATCCCAGCACTTTGGGAGGCCGAGACGGGCGGATCACGAGGTCAGGAGATCGAGACCATCCTGGCTAACACGGCGAAACCCCGTCTCTACTAAAAACACAAAAAATTAGCCGGGCGAGGTGGCGGCGCCTGTGGTCCCAGCTACTCGGGAGGCTGAGGCAGGAGAATGGCGTAAACCCGGGAGGCAGAGCTTGCAGTGAGCTGAGATCTGGCCACTGCACTCCAGCCTGGGCGACAGAGCGAGACTCCGTCTCAAAAAAAAAAAAAAAAAAAAAAAAAAAAAGATTGTACAACTTAAAAATCTATGTATTTCACTCTATGTAAATCAGACTTTAAAAAAAATCCATCAGCTCTAGCATACCTAATCCATGCCAAGCTCATTCCTAAGAAGGAGCCAGCCACACACCTGACCATGGTAAGGAACTGGTATAGATCTGTGTGATGGAAACCCATGGGAGGAGCCTTGGTAAAAGGTCCCCAGGCAGACAAGGTTGAAGGTGACGCACTCAACATCTTGGCTGATTCATCTTCCTTTCTGGCATCAAAGGGGGCTCCTCCTGGTGCGAGATGACCCCACCCTGCCTCAGCATGCTCACCACCTTTCCCTCTAACAGTAAAAAGGAAGCTGGCCAGACCAGATGTCATCACAAATGGCCATCTTCAACACTGTGTGCCTGCCAGGTGGTTATCATAATTTGTTAGGGCTCATATTGAGTATTCAGGCCAACCTATTCAAAATCAGGATTTAAGAAGGGAAAGGCTAAGATGCGTAGAGATCACCCCAGGACAGTGTAAGGGCACAAAGAGGAGATGAAGAACCTTCTTCAATATTTTGTCTCCCCAAGGAAGAACAATTCAGTTCTTTGAAGAAACACAATCAACTTTCAGGGTCTGGGACATAATAAAAAAAATCTCTAGCTTTATCAACTTTCCTCCTGTTCACACTCTGGATGGGTTGCTTTCTAAGACATGAACACAAAGGTATTCTCTCTCCATGAGGAGTCCTGACCCATTATGGTATAATGGGACTGAATATACCTCCCAAGAAGTGAAATCTCCCCCAGACTTTTTCTTTTTCCCTTTTTTTTTTTTTTTTTTTTGAGGCGGAGTCTCCCTCTGTTGCCAGGCTGGAGTGCAGTGGCGTGATCTTGGCTCACTGCAACCTCCACCTCCCGGGTTCAAGCCATTCTCCTGCCTCAGCCTCCCAAGTAGCTGGGACCACAGGCGCGCACCACCACACGCGGCTAATCTTTGTATTTTTAGCAGAGACGGGGTTTCACCATGTTGGCCAGGATGGTCTCAATCTCTTGACCTCGTGATCCGTCTGCCTCGGCCTCCCAAAGTGCTGGGATTACAGGCGTGAGCCACCGTGCCCGGCCTCCCCCAGACTTTTTCTGATGCAGGGCTGGAATCTCTAAACTGCAAGTACCCATGCCCTGAGCACTCCCTGTCCCAAGTGACAGTCCTTGAGAAGCCTGTTGCCAGGTACTCTCCCCGGTCAGGGCAGAAGACTTGGCTCAGAAAATGAGTACATATGCACCTGCCAAGAACTGATTAGATATGGTCTACTTTGTATTATATGAGTTAGGCTTGCTCAAAGTCAAGCAAGCTCTGTTAAGAGCTGAATCTCCAATTAGTGCTAAGTTATAGGCTAGATCAAAGGTGGCATTTCTTTAGATCCAGCCCCTCAGGAGTGTACCCTTCAGTTACTAAATGCCTTTCTTGGAATTCAGCTAGTTGGGAGTCTCAAAGTAAGGGCTCTAACGTGTTGGCTTCTCTGAGGTTTTGAAGCTGTAAGACCCATAGTTACAGAGAAAATGAAAATTTGGCTTAAAGGTAAACTGGTGGCCTTTAGCTCTGCAAACCTCAGAGGGAGTGTCATTGAGTTTTCTCACTCTTGTGGCTAACTCTCCTTTCTTTCTGGTCTGATCCTACTCCCCAGCAAAGTATCACGGTACACTCTATCTTGGACCTTGGACTCTCTGCGTCTCAAAACTTTTGTTTCACACAGCCCGCAAGGTGCTTGTCAATGGAAACAGAGCTACCAGGATTGGTGCTGGGTTAGATGAGGCGCTAACAAGAAATGTAAAGGGGTAGGCTGTCATTATCTTAAAGACATTTATTTGGTTCTTACTCTCTCTCCACTGAAGCTTGCCAAGGACTGATGTCGGCAAAACAAATCTGGTCAGGCAAGCGAGGTCATATGTAACAATTAGAAGAGGTCAACCAGGGTTTTACTTCTAAAACAAATATTTACTGCACACCCACAACATGTCAGGCATGGTGCTAAACAGATACAACATATAAGCAGACATGGTCCCTGCTCTTACAGAGCTTCCAGGAAGCTTATGAATGTAAACAAAGAGTCAGGCCACAATTTAAAAAATAAATTAACATTCAAAAAAAAGATTCAGGGCCCAGCATGGTGGCTCACACCTGTAATCCCAGCACTTTGGGAGGCTGAGGCGGGTGGTTCACAAGGTCAGGAGTTCAAGACCAGCCTGGCCAACATAGTGAAACCCCATCTCTACTAAAAATACAAAAATTAGCCGGGCATGGTGGCATGTGCCTGTAGTCCTAGCTATTCGGGAGGCTGAGGCAAGAGAATCACTTGAACCCAGGAGGTGTAGGTTGCAGTGAGCCAAAATCACACTACTGCACTCCAGCTTGGGCAACAGAGTGAGACTTCATCTCAGGAAAGAAAAAAAAAAAAAGATTCAGGCTTAAGATTGACTTTATTAGGAGGCTGAGGTGGGAGGATCACTTGAGGCCAGGAGTTTGAGACCAGCCTGGGCAACATAACAAGACTCCATCTCTACAAAAAAAAAAAAAAAATTAGCTGGGTGTGGTGGGGCATGCGTATGGTCTCAGCTACTTGGGAGGCTGAGGTGGGAGCATTACTTGAGCCCGGAGGTCAAGGATGCAGTGAGCTATAATCGCATCACTGCATTCCAGCCCGAGTGACAGAGCAAGACTCTGCCTCAAAAAAAAAAAAAAGAAAGAAAAAGATTGAGTTTATCAGTCAGCTCCCTCAGCTTTAAAGGTAGATTCTTAGACACAGATTACCAAGACATGAATCTGGTGAGGTTGTTAACAAACAAATCATAATGGGTACCTAGAAGGCTAAACTGTTTCTTGCTTTGCAAATAAAAGTACACTGCCCAGGATTCCATAGCTCTGGGATCACATTGTGATCTGTAAAAAAAAAATACAGGCTGGGTGTGGTGGCCTGTATTTTTCCAGTAAAACTGCCTTAAAGACAAATAAAAACCTTAAGCTAAATAAGACATCCTCAGAATTATTCAGACTCTCATGAATGGTGGGGCTCAAATCCCTAACAACTAGTTTTCTTTTTCAAGTCTATAGAGAATCTAGTGTATAGTCTCTCCCATTTAAAAAAAGGGTAACTCTTTTCTCCCACAATTACAGAACTATTATCTTATTAAACTTCCATTTATAATATATGCCAGCTTCATGATAAAAGGCCTTTGCAGGCCTGTGTACACAAGAGGTTTCAGAATTACCTGGGGATTTTTTTTTTTCTTTGAGACGGAGTCTCACTCTCTCGCCCAGGCTGGAGTGCAGTGGCACGATCTCGGCTCACTGCAAGCTCCACCTCTTGGGTTCCCGCCATTCTCCTGCCTCAGCCTCCCCAGTAGCTGGGACTACGGGCGCCCGTCACCACGCCCGGCTAATGTTTTCTATTTTTAGTAGAGACCGGTTTTCACCGTGTTAGCCAGGATGGTTTTGATCTCCTGACCTCGTGATCCACCCACCTCGGCCTCCCAAAGTGCTGGGATTACAGGCGTGAGCCACCGCGCCCGGCCCACCTGGGTAGTTTTTTAAAAGCATAGACTCTAACACCTTCCCCCAGAGTGTCTGACTCAGCGAATCTAAGAGGAGCCCAAGAATCTATTCCCAAGATAAGCAAAGTTTTGAAAACCACTATTCCACAAACATATGCTTAAAGAACAGTTATTCAACTTAAGTTTGTGTAAGCACTCAAACATACTTTTAAAAACATTTGAAAGTATAAAATGAAAACTGTCCTAAACATAAAAAGAAACAGTGTGACTGGTCACCCACTAGACAAATTATGACATTTATTTACATTCAAGAAAATCTCTCCCATCTAAACAAAACACAACAAATACCTTCCACCCCTAATTCCCTCTCTAACTACTACCTTACCCTCCTACCAACCTCCATTGACAAATTTATTTTAAAAGTAGACTATGGTTAGAAGGCAGAATAGTGGATACCCTTAGCAAGCCGGGGAGTGACTAGAAGGGCCATGAGAAGAGCTTCTAGAGTGCTAGTATGTTTAGTTTGTAAACATTCACTTATGACCCGTTTACTTTCCTATATGTATGTTATACAAATGGTCTCCGACTTACAAATGGTTCAACCTTACGATGGTGCAGAAGCGATACGCATTCCGTAGAAATCGCACTTTGAGTACCCATGTAACCATTCTGCTTTTCACTTTCAGTACAGTATTCAATAATGTACATGAAACATTCAATAGTTTATTATAAAATAGGCTTTGTGTTAGATGATTCTGCCCAACTGTGGGCTACTGGAAGTGTTCTGAGTACATTTAAGGGAGGGTAGGCTAAATTATGATGTTTTTTAGGTTAGGTGTGTTAAATGCATTTCTGACTTAATGATATTTTCAACTTATGATAGGTTTAGCAGATGCAACCCCACCACAAGCTGAAGAGCATACACATTTAAGCACAAAGTCAAAAAGACAGACTCTGTTTGCTTTCTCAATTTTTATCTCCTCCTCCCTTTACTACTCAATGCACCTAAAACCTTTCTTCCCAAGGCCACCAATGGCCTCCCAGTTGCTAAACCCCAATGGACATCTGGTATCCTGGTTGCACCCTGAAACTGGTGACTACTCTACATCTTCAAACCCTTTCTTTGGCTTACAGGAATCTACTCTACCCCTATTCTAGAAGCTTTCTAGGTACTCTCCTCCCCTTTTGGGCCTTCTCTTCCTCTGCATAGCTCTTCAAGGTTGATGAGTCATGGAGTAGTCTTTAACTCTCTCCTCTTCTCACTCCAGGGCAATTTCATTGAAATCTAATTCTTTTTTTTTTTTTTCTTTCAGACAGAGTCTCCGCTCTGTCACCCAGACGGGAGTCCAGTGGCATGATCTCGGCTCACTACAATCTCCACCTCCCGGGTTCAAGGTATCCTCATGCTTCAGCCTCCCAAGTAGCTGGGATTACAGGCACCCGCCACCACGCCCAGTTAATTTTTGTGTTTTTAGTAGAGACGGGGTTTCGCCATGTTGGCTAGGCTGGTGGTCTCAAACTCCTGATCTCAGGTGATCTGCCTGCCTTGGCCTCCCAAAGTGCTGGGATTTGCCGAGGCGGGCGGATTACAAGGTCAGGAGATCAAGACCATCCTAACATGGTGAAACCCCGTCTCTACTAAAAATACAAAAAATTAGCAGGGCATGGTGGCAGGTGCCTGTAGTCCCAGCTACTCGGGAGGCTGAGGCAGGAGAATGGCGTGAACCTGGGAGGCGGAGCTTGCAGTGAGCTGAGATCATGCCACTGCACTCCAGCCTGGGTGACAGAGCGAGACTCCATCTCAAAATAAATAAATAAAAATAAATAAAAATCAAGAGAAATAAAATGAGTCCATAATTCTTGAAACGTCAAAAGAATACAGAATACTCTCCTCCATAAGGAGCATTCAGGACAGTACCTACATTTTATACAGCAATCTCTTATTTTATTTTTATATTTTTTATTTTTTGAGACAGAGTTTCACTCTTGCCACCCAGGCTGGAGTGCAGTGCCGCAATCTCGGCTCACTGCAACCTCTGCCTCCTGGGTTCAAGTGATTCTCCAGCCTCTTGAGTAGCAGGAATAATAGGTGCCCGCCACCATGCCCAGCTAATTTTTTTTTGTATTTTCAGTAGAGACAGGGTTTCTCCATGTTGGCCAGCCTGGTCTCGAACTCCTGACCTCTGGTGATCTGCCCGCCTCAGCTTTCCAAAGTGCTAGGATTATAGGCATGAGCCACCAGGCCCGGCCGGCAATCCTTTCTAATCTGGAGGGTCACACACCAAACAGAACAGAGGCTTTCTCTGGGAAGGGGGCTGGCAGGAGGCGGACAATAGCAGCCTGATCAACTGCACTATTTTGACTTTTTACAAGGAAAAGGTATTTCAGTATTACTTATAACATTTAAAAAAAAATAGACGTTTTCTTTTCAAAGCAGTTACCTTCATAAATCATATGTGGAGTCAGAATTTATTGCAACTATTTATATAAATTTCGTAAGTGAAATTTATTTTTTTTTAATTATTATTATTATTATTATTTTTTGAGACAGAGTCTCGCCCTGTCACCCAGGCTGGAGTGCAGTGGTGTGATCTCGTCTCACTGCCACCTCCGCCTCCTGGGTTTAAGTGATTCTCCTACCTCAGCCTCCAAGTAGCTGGGATGACAGGCACACATCACCATGCCTGGCTAATTTTTGTATTTTTAGTAGAGATGGGGTTTTGCCATGTTGGTCGGGCTGGTCTTGAACTCCTGACCTCAGGTGATTCACCCACCTTGGCTTCCCAAAGTGCTGGGATTACAGACATGAGCCACCACACTCAACCAAAATTTACTTTTAATATGTAATCATATGGCTTCCATTTCTAAATGCCTTCAGATCACATTTTAAGCCTAAAAGCCAATCAGTCTCGGCCAGGCGCAGTGGCTCACACCTGTAATCCCAGCACTTTGGGAAGCCAAGGTGGGTAGATCACCTGAGGTCAGGAGTTTGAGAGCAGCCGGGCGAACATGGTGAAACCCCGTTTCTACTCAAAATAGAAAAAATTAGCCAGGCATAGTGGCATGTGCCTGTAATCCCAGCTACTCAGGAAGCTGAGGCAGGAGAATTGCTTGAACCCTGGAGGCGGAGGTTGCAGTGAGCCGAGATCACGCCACTGCACTCCAGCTTGGGCAACAAGAGTGAAACTCCATCTTAAAAAAAAAAAAAAAAAAAAAAAAAGTAAAGAAAACCACTCTCAATATATTTTAAATAAGAGTGGTAAAGAATAGAAAATGGGCCGGATGCAGTGGCTCAGGCCTGTAATCCCAGCACTTTGGGAGGCCGACACAGCCAGATCACCTGAGGTCAGGAGTTTGAGACAAGCCTGGCCAACATAGTGAAATCCTGTCTCTACTAAAAATACAAAAATTAGCTGGGCATGGTGGTGGGCTCCTGTAGCCCCAGCTACTCAGGAGGCTGAGGCAGGAGAATCGCTTGAACCCAGGAGGCAAAAGGCTGCAGTGAGCCGAGATCGTATCACTGCATTCCTGCCTGGGCAACGAAGTGAGACTCTGCCTCAAAAAAAAAAAAAAAAAAAAGAATCACTATCTCCACACACACACACAAAGATTAGAAAATGGCATCTGTACACGTATGTTTATTGCAGCACTATTTACAATAGCAAAAACTTGGAAGCAACCCAAATGCCTATCAATGATAGACTGGATAAAGAAAATGTGGCACATATACACCATGGAATACTATGCAGCCATAAAAGAGAGTGAGTTCTTTGCAGGGACATGGATGAAGCTGGAAGCCATCATTCTCAGCAAACTGACACAGGAACAGAAAACCAAACACCACACGTTCTCACTCATAAGTGGGAGTTGAACAATGATAACACATGGAAGGGAACATCACACACCGAGGCCTATCAGGGGGTGGAGGGCAAGAGGAGGGAGACCATTGGGACAATTACCTAATGCATGCAGGGCTTAAAACCTAGATGACAGGTTGATAGGTGCAGCAAACCAACATGGCACATGTATACCTATGTAACAAACCTGCACATTCTGCACATGTATCCCAGGACTTAAAGTAAAATAGAAAAAAACAATTACAGTATTAGTCATCATTAAAACAATCTCTACTTGAATGTTTTCTACATCTCCCAATTAAACATAGTGTCCAACATAAGCCTTTCTTTCTGTAGTGGTGGTGGTAAAGAATCAAGCTTTATGTAAACTTGATCAATAATAAGATTATCTCATTCTACAAAAAAAAAGAAAAAAAGAAAAAAAAATGGCATTTGTTTAAAAAAAAAAAAAGGAGGGGGGAAGGGGACTTGTAGCATGATTCCACTGAGTTTTTTGAAAATGTCATACCAAGGGTATATTTGAATATGTCCAGAATGGAGTCTAAAAAGATGTTAGGGTCGGGTGCGGTGGCTCACGCCTGTAATCGCAGCACTTTGGGAGGCTGAGGTGGGCAGACCGCGAGGTCAGGAGTTCGAGACCAGCATGACCAACACGGTGAAACCCTGTCTCTACTAAAAACACAAAAATTAGCTGGACATGGTGGCACGCGCCTGTAATCCCAGCTACTCAGGAGGCTGAGGCAAGAGAATCACTTGAACCCGGGAGGCGAAGGTTGCAGTGAGCCAAGATCATGCCACTGCACTCCAGCCTGGACAACAGAGTGAGACTCCGTCTCAACAACAACAACAAAAAGATGTTAACAGTGGCTGTCTATAGGTGGTGATATTAAAGGTAATTCTTAATATTATCTGTATTTCCTAAAGTTTTTACAAAAAAACATTGATTTGTTTTGTAACATGCAAAGAACAAAAATGGCTTGCTCCTGAGAATATTCTAAAGAGCTTGCCACAAAGTTTGAAGATAATTCCAAACGAGGAAGAGTAAAAATGCTTTGATCAGTAATAGAATTTTTGGAATAAATATATTGACAGTATAATTAAATCTATCCTCTCAAAACAACTGTTTTGATGCATTCATTTGAATGTAAAATTTGGGAGCACTCATACTTAACAATAACAATAAAAGCCATAATCATTTTGATCTGTTTCTCAGCAAAGGAGGTTATAAAGCCAGTAATTTATCCCCCTTTGTCACTCAGGCTGGAGTGCAGTGGTACAATCACAGCTCACCGTGGCCTTGAACTCCTGGGCTCACCTAATCCTTCTGCTTCAACCTCTCAAATACCTAGGACCATGGGTGCAATGGAGCACACTCGGCTATTTTTTTCTTTTCTTTTTTTTTGGTAGAGATGGGGGGTCTCACTACGTTTCCCAGGCTGGTCTCGAACTCCTGGCCTCAAGCAATCCTCCTGCCTTGGCCTCCCAAAGCGCTGGGATTACAGGTGTGAACCACCATGCCCAGTAAAGTTCAGACTTTAAACAATATAAACTCTTCCTGCTGTGGCAAATGTAGAACTATTTTATGAGAAATTTTTAATTCTTTAGTTCTGTACTATAGTAATTGGTATTTCCTAGTTCTTTCTCACCCACTATAAACAGACTACAATCTAAAGAGATAAGCAAAGAAAAAAATGAGACTGTTTTCGAGACTAATATTATCTTTTTCTCACAGAAAACCGAGTTTTATCTTATCTTTGGAGGGTAGAATTCACCACAAAATTAGGTCGGCAAAGCAAACAAAATGTCTCATCTGCAATTGTTTCATTTTCTAGTCTTTAAAAATAGCGATTAGATTTTATAAAATTCATGTAGAAAAATAATAAACTTGTGTGATAAACGGGAAGAAAACCTCAGGGCCAAAGAGTGAGATAATTGTTCATTTAGGCAGGTTTTGAGTCATCCAGTTGGGCTATACTGGTTTCAAAGACTTGGAACACAGATAATATGTAATTTATCAGGTTCAGAATTTATTTTGAACTTCCTCATCCAGACAGAAATTTACTGCTACCTAAGACTCCTACATATATATGCTTTTTTCTCTATTAGAATGGCATCCTGGGATCCACTCAATCTTTTCTGAATTAAGGGAACATAGGGAGGAAAAAATCATAAGGGAACATTTACTTCAGGTTTAGCTTTTCTAATGCATCTATGTTTTCAAGCAACTAACAAAATGTACATCATTTAATAGGAGAGTTATTCTGTCAAAGTAAAATCTATCTGGGCTGGGTATGCTGGCTCACACCTGTAATCCCAGCACTTTGGGAGGCCGAGGCAGGCAGATCCTTTGAGCCCAGGAGTTCAAGACCAGCCTGGGCAACAGGCTGAAGGTGAAACCCCTTCTCTACAAAAAATACAAAAAATTATCTGGGCATGGTGGCACGTGCCTATAGTCCCAGCTACCCAGGAGGTTGAGGTAGGATTGCTTGAGCCTGGGAGGTGGACGTTGCAGTGAGCTAAGATTGCACCACTGCACTCCAGCCTGGGCGACAGAGCATGACTCTGTCTCAAAAAAAAAAAAAAAAAAAAAATCTATCTAGACACATGGCTCTGTCTCAAAAAACAAAAAAAATCTATCTAGACACAGGTTTCTATCTAGACATACGACTCTCAAAACAAAACTCTATCTAGACACAGGTTTCATATCTCTTTTTTTTGGAGGGGGGGATAGGGTCTCGTTCTGTCACTCAGGCTGGAATGCAGTGGCACGATCACAGCTCACTACAGCCTCAACCTCCTGGGCTCAAGTGATCCTCCCATCTCAGCCTCTTGAGTAGCTGGGACTACAGGCAGGTGCCACCACACCCGGCTAATTTTTGCATTGTTTGTAGAGACGGGGTTTCACCAAGTTGCCCAGGCTGGCCTCGAACTCCTGGGCTCAAGGAATTCTCCTGCCTCAGCCTCCCAAAGTGCTGGGTTTACAGGTGTGAGCCACCACGTCGGGCCTCGACCCAGGTTTCATATCTTAACAGCCCACCATGTGCACAGAGAACTCTGAACTCACTAATGAAAACTGCCTTCGACTTCATCTCAGTTACTCATGTGCGTGCTTCTTCTTTAAGGAAAACTGTAAGCCTTCTTTGAAAAAAAAAAAAAAAAATCACATACAAGACTCAATTTGGCTGATGACCATCTGACCTCATAATGAAAATCTGCAAAAATAAGGAACAAAAACAAGGAAAGTAAATGTTTGGACTATACCCAGCAACTTCAACAGGACTCCCAGATGGTGTGACTCCACAAACAGGCTCAGTTCTATCTGCCAAGTGAGGTAAACCATTAACAGACAATTTAGGAAACTTCTTGGAGCCCTCATAATCACTTTTTGCTTACTTACTCACTCACCAGTCTAACCCATGTCACATGAATCAGCACCTCTAATAGGAGAGGAGACTCATTTCAGCAAGCACAAAGAAAAACAGGCTAATTCACAAGGACTGAAGTTTGTGGAATGGGGGAAGAGAAAAAAGAACCTTTATTAGTTAGTTTCATATATCCTATTTTAAAAGACTGTTCAGAAGAAGGAATAGACATATCTGAAAAAAAAACTACTGGGAATTCCTCCACACTAAGGCAATGAACATGCACTTGTGGATCTATCTCTAGCTACCACAGAGGGGGCTCCTCATCCTCATGGAACCAAACAAAGAAGTCCTTAAGCGGGAGCCAGTGTGGGCTTTGAATAAAACACTCTGCATTGCTTCAAACAGCCAGAAATAGGAAGACAAAGGGTAACTGTACTTAAAGTGCCTTTAAAACAATATTCACTCAAAATTCAACTATATTATCCATAATGCATAAAGCTGTATCAGGAAAATATAGCTCAACAATCAAAGTTATAGGCTTTCAGCATACTGAAAACTCTACAACCCTTGCCCTACATTCCTGCTTCTCCAAGTTTTAGTGAACACCGAAAATAAGTTTAAAAACCTACCACATTAAGAAATTGGCACTGATTAAATTTTCTAACAAAACTGGCACGAGGCCATACAAAAATTAGGAAAAACTCAGCAAAAGTGAAAAATAAATAACTTCCAAATTCTAAAATATATCTTCAGACTAGGATTTTTTTGCCCCTGAAAATATATAAAGTTTCATGCTATATGAACTAACTGTAAAATTCCACTTAAGCATTAGTGGGGAAAATCAACTGATACACTCTAAAAATTCCTTTATTTTAAAGATCTTTTAGTACTTTCTTGTCGTATTAAAAATAAGTCTAAACTTTTCGAAACAGATATCTTTGCTATTGAGATTTATTATATACCTAATAACTTGCATTTATATATCTAATTTTAAATGTACAATACAAACAAACATGAAAGTTCATTTCCTAGCCTCTAAGAAGTCCCAGTCTAGCCTAGAAAGGACATGGGTGTAGAACACATATACATGTAGATTATAAATTAAACCTTTATGTCATAAAAGTCTATAAACATCAACACGCCTCATGGGGTAATCAATTCATTTATCATAAATGTCTGGTACATTATCTACTTTTTTCCTCCACTGTGTCTCTAATCTCCCCATTCTTTTAATGTATCATTTTACCTCTTCTTTCTCCTCTTCCACTGTTAGTTACAACTGTGAGGCTATCTGCATTTTAGAAGTAGATAGAAGAATGCTACAGTGTCCTGAGCAGAATTCATTTCCAAATGAGAAGTGAAATAACCCAAGTTAATTCACTTTTTAGAGTTGTTAAGTCCAGAGTGCTAACCTGTAAGCATAGATCACTTCAGTGGACAAATCTGATACAAGAGGAACAAAAAACACCTTACACTGATACAGTACTTTGTAGTTCACAGTTCTTTTCACGTATCATCTCATTTGAATCTCCCAACAACCCTGTGAGATACAGAGGGACATATCACTATCCCCACAGGATCATGATCAGAGGACGCTGAGAGATTAAGAAATCTCAACGGGCCGGGCGTGGTGGCTCATGCCTGTAATCCCAGCACTCTGGGAGGCCAAGGAGGGCAGATCACTTAAGGTCAGGAGTTCGAGACCAGTCTGGCCAACATGGTGAAACCCCATCTCTAATAAAAATACAAAAACTAGCCAGGCGTGGTGGTGCATGCCTGTAGTCCCAGCTACCTGGGAGGCTGAGGCAGGAGAACGGCTTGAACCCAGGAGTCGGAGGGTGCGGTGAGCCAAGACTGCACCACTGCACTCCAGCCTGGGTGACAGGGCAAGACTCTGGTGCAAAAAAAAAAAAAAAAAAAAAAAAAAGAAATCTCAACAAGGGCGCTCAGCCAGAAACACAACTAGAACCTGAGGCTGAAAAGATCGCATCCAGAGCTACAGAGCAGTTTTTTCTTTGTCTCTGTGATCTACTGTCTAACTTCTTTGAAAGGTAAGAAAGGAAAAAGAAACAACCAATTAATTCTGTACATAAAAAATGTATTTGTGTGAGTAAAAATGTAGTTACTATAATTCCTCAAGAATTCCCTTGAAGATGCTTAAACTGTTAGGGAAAAAAAATCTTTATTATCTTTCCAAATATGTGGCTTTTAAAATAATGTTCAAGTATAAAAGTTACATTACTCTTCCAATTTACAGATGATTTTCCTTTTCCATTTAGCATTGTAATTCTCCCTCAGTTTGTACTAGTAACATACTAGTAACATGGTAAGAAAATTAATTTCAGGAAGACAGGCAATGTAAGTATTACACTAAGCCACAAAGAATGTGTGAGGTAATAACGCCTTATAGCCATGGACATGTTCACTCAGGCTCCTCAGTGTGGTGAGCTCTGAGTACAGGTCACATTACTTGTCCTTGAGGAAGGAAGTGACACAGACCAGTTTTCACTAGGCCACCTTCTTGCCCTGGAGGCTTCAGTTAGCAGCTGACGATTTCCCAATTTCCAGTCCACGTCTGAGGCAGGAAAAGTCCATACCCTTGGGTTCTACGTCAACTGATTTCCCCCTCCCAATGCCCAGATATTTCAACAAGCCCAACCCGCTCAAAACCAAACCGTCACCTCCCCTTCAAACCAAACTCAACCTTCTTCCACTTTCCCACCTCAATGAATAGTTCCCACAGTCAAAAGTCAAAAGCCTGGGCAAAATCCTCAATTTATCCTTCTCCCTCATCTGCCACATCCAACTGACTACCAGTTTTGAAATAAAAAATACTTTTGGAGAGCCCCAAGACTGTGCACTACCGTAACACTATCTTAGCAGCCTCTTACAAGATGCCAACTAAAAGTAACAGCTCACATTTCCTGAGCCCTTACTTTGAGTCAAGCATTGTTCTAAGCTTTGGGTATGAATGAATTTAATCCACGCAATAATTTGAGGTTGGTAAGCATCTCATCCTTGTTTTACAAATGAGGAAGCAGCTACAGAAAACTTTAGTATCTCTCACAAGGAACACAATGAAGCCCAAGGTCTTAACATTGTTCCGAACTCTCTCACACTTCTGTGTCCTTGCATGCGCTTTTCTTCTCTGTTTGGAAGGCCCTTTCAACCTTGTCTGCCTAGCTCCAAAGGTCAGCATAGGCATGTTCTCTATAAAGCCTTCTGATGCCCCCTGCTGTTGCTCTTCCCTTTCTCTAAGCCAGTAGTTCTCAAGGCTGGCTGCTTGCTCCAAAAACTAGATGCCTAATCCTACCCCTAGAGATTTCTGATGTCATTGGTATAGGTTCTAGACTGGGCATTGGGACTTTTAAAAGCTCCCCAGGTGGCTCTAACATGCCAAGGTCAAGGTTGAAACCCACTGCATCGTAATGGACCTTTAATGTCTGTGCTGGTAACTGCATTGTAAGCTTCTGAAATGAAAGTTTCATAATCACCTTGGGGGGCTTTTTCAAAACTAGTGGTTCCTGGACTCCACCTAAAAAGTCAGTCAGAACCATGGGCAGGGGCTTCGAAACTGTCTCCTTGAATAATTCTGATGTGTGGCCAGATTTGGGACCTCTCTCCTAGATAAGAACTGGGTCTTTTCACTTGTACCCACCAGAGTCCAGCATGATGCCCAGCCCATAGTTGGACTAGGATAAAATCTGTATAATGAAGGAAATCTAATAACGTGAATCTGGGTATATGTATCCAATATTCAAACTTCCTGCAGCAGCACAAGGATAAGCTGCTTCCTACAATGGAATGCGAATACTGGGCAGCTTTTCAAATGTGTTTTTTAATCCACCAATGCCCCCTAGTGACCTGAAGATGAATAACTATATCAAAACATTGCAGTATATATTTTAAGTACAGTGTGTACTTAATATGCACATAACTAGTCAGACACATTGTACTTGTACCACCATTGTACTTTTACTACCAACACCTATACTATTAACTCCTTTGCCCTCCAGTTAGAGTTGACCCAAGCTGTTAACTCCCAAATCCCGATCAATCCTACCATTTACTCCACCCCCAGTCTGCACAAACATGCAGGAGGAGCGCTCTCAGTAGAGCCCTCAAAGGGTCTGGTCTATCTTTTTGTTCCTTGGTCAGTGCCAGTCCCAAATCCCACCACGTTCATAAAACCATCCATCTTGAAAACACAAGAACCATTCATCTACTGATTTGCCTCCATTCTTGCTATTCAAAGGGGACCAACGAAAACTACAGAACCCGGAGCTAGTCAAAAAATGGAGAATCTGGCCTGGTGCGGTGGCTCACGTCTGTAATCCCAGCATGGTGGGAGGCCGAGGCAGGCAGATCACAAGGTCAGGAGTTTGAGATCAGCCTGGCCAGCATGGTGAAACCTCGTCTCTACTAAAAATACAAAAAATTAGCCAGACATGATGGCGTGTGCCTGTCAATCCCAGCTACTCAGGAGGTTGAGGCAGGAGAATTGCTTGAACCGGGAGGCAGAGGTTGCAGTGAGCAGAAACTGCACCACTGCACTCCCGCCTGGGTGATAGAGCGAGATTCTATCTCGGAAAAAAAAAAAAGGAGAATCTGAGGCCACATCCCAGACCTACTGAATTGGAATCCATTTTAACAAGAGTCACATGCCCGTTAAAGTTTGA
The DNA here is from genome assembly GCF_003255815.1 of Theropithecus gelada. Lineage (NCBI taxonomy): Eukaryota > Metazoa > Chordata > Mammalia > Primates > Cercopithecidae > Theropithecus > Theropithecus gelada. The sequence goes on from NC_037689.1 coordinate 45,716,116, forward strand.
CAAGCACTGGTTCTCAACTACTAGACCTAACATCACCATTTTATGACAAATATTTTGTGACACTCTTTTGGTATCCTGAAATAAAATTCATCACTAAGTTACATGCGTAAGTCCAAAATGTAAATCAGTATAGTATGATGGTAGCATAAAGGTGAATAAAAAGGAAAGATTTATGTGAATTATATTTCAGTATGTAAATGTTCAACACAACTAAAGACATAAAAAACAACCCCATTTTCAGCTATAATTTTTGTAAAGTTTAAAAAAAAAAAAAAAAAGAGGGCTGGGCACAGTGGCTTACGCCTGTAATCCCAGCACTTTGGGAGGCTGAGGCGGGCGGATCATGAGGTCAGGAGATCGAGACCATCCTGGCTAACACAGTGAAACCCCATCTGTACTAAAAATACAAAAAATTAGCCAGGCGTGGTGGCGGACGCCTATAGTCCCAGCTACTCGGGAAGCTGAGGCAGGAGAATGGCGTGAACCCGGGATGTGGAGGTTGCAGTGAGCCAAGATCGCACCACTGCACTCCAGCCTAGGCAACAGAGCGAGACTCCGTCTCAAAAAAAAAAAAAGAACAATCCCACAAGTTTCCAAAATGTACCATTCTGTATAGTCGTACCATTCTACAGAGAACCACTGGTCTACAATCCCTCGCACCTTTCTTTTCCTTCCATCTGTCGGGTGGGAATCTCTCTTCCTTGCAAAGCTGAGGTATTCTCTCTAGAATCTTGACTGAACATATCCTTCTAGTTACCAAATTCTCTCTCCTTTCCTTGACAGTCAAGCTTATCAACCACCATAGTGTCCATTTACTCAGCCCTCAGTCACCAACCCAGGTTAATCTACCCTTCACTTCAATCAATAAACCTAAAGTTTAAGGATCATGAAAGCTTTCCAAAGTGCCCAAACGAACACACCTCATGATATCTAACTAACTCATATCTCATCTAGCTTATATCTCCGTCATGGACATTGTTGGTTGCATATCCAATCTCTATTCTCCCTCTTCCTTCCTAAAAGAACTCCATTGTGTTCATGAATGCATTCCTCTCCCCTGTGATTAAGTGATACCACCCTGGGTTGATCCTGTTTAGTCTAAGCCAATAAGATCATGTCATTCCTCTGACAACTGTTATAGGGTCAGACAACTGACCTAAGTTGGTCCAATCAGACTGAAGGACCAATTGTGGGAGTTTTTTCTCTCTCCTCCTCTTGCTCTAGAGAATGAGAAAGTGTGTATGCTACTGATAGTCATTTTGCAACCCTAAAGGAAACCAACCTGACTGTGGAAAGCCAAGAAGAGATGGGTCCTTGATGACACTGTTGACCAACCGAATCAGAGCCTGGAATCCATTCTTCCTCTGGACTTTGTGAGAGAATTTTCCTTACTATTTAAGCAATTGGGTTTTCCCAGCTGAAAGTATCCTAATATAGCCATTTCTCCTTGAAACTTTTCCCTCTCGATTTTCTAAACATCACTCTTTTCTGCTCCTACTGCTACTTCTCAAGTCTGGCCTCCCCCTTTCCTCTGCCTACTCCTTATATTTTGGTGTCCTCCAAGGTTTGTTGTGATCTTTCTACTTTTCTACCCAAAGTGCACGTTCACCTGAAATAATCTCAGTTCAGTCAGGCGCGGTGGGTCACACCTGTAATTCCAACACTTTGGGAGGCTGAGGCGGGCGAATCACGAGATCAGGAGTTTGGCGATCGAGACCAGCCTGGCCAACATGGTGAAACCCCATCTTTACTAAAAATGCAAAAAAATTAGCTGGGTGTGGTGGCAGGCGCCTGTAATCCTAGCTACTGGGGAGGCTGAGACAGGAGAATCACTTGAACCCGGGAGGCGGAGGTTGCAGTGAGCCGAGATCGCACCACTGCACTCCAGCCCGGGCAACAGGGCCAGACTCTGTCTGAAAAAAATAATGGTAACAATAATAATCATCTCAGCTCACTGTATCTTTCCCTTGACACATCAAAACTGAGTTTCCAGCACTTCCCCCAATGGAATACCACTGATGTTCCCCCGCTCATTTACCTGAAGAACTCCCACCTGTCTCAAAACTAAATTTAAGTGTCCCGTCTGTGAAGCCTTCTCTGAAGTCCCCAGGGGTTCTTTACCTTTTGTTGTGCCATGGACCTCTTTGGCCGTCGGTGAGACCTATAGACCCCTTCTCAAAATGATGCCTCTAATTGCATACAAAAAAGTGCCAACTATATTGAAATAATCTTATTTTTTAAACACAAATATCTGATATAAACAGTATGTGCTTCTTTACTAGCCCACTAAACAAAAAGATCTAGCAGTGAGTCTTATTAACTACCATAGTTCTGAAGTAGTAATGAGCATAAATGATATTTTGAGATCTGCAACAACTGTAATGTGATATGAAAATGTCTGTGACTTGTGCTGATACTGTGACTTCCACTGGTAACAGGTACTGCTAATACTACTGTGGTTTGTTAAGGTAGGAGCTTGTAAAATGAATGGCCCCAGTGAAGTGCACCAACTCATGTCTATGACCTTGTGTAGTTCCCCACTGTATCAACTCTGGACTTGGCTGCGTGACTTGTTTTGACATCAGCAAACATGATGCTGTGTTTGTGCCTTGGGACTTGCCCTCTTGGAAGTCAGTAACCAAGTGAGGAAGTCCAAGCTAGGCACACGGAGGGGCACCAAGCCCCCAGACATGCGAGTGAGGCCAACTTTCAGTCAAGCCACCAGCAGAACTACCCAGCCAATCCATAGATTTTGAGAAACAATTCTTGTTTTAAGGCACTGGTTTGCAGTGATTTGTTACCCAACAATAGATAATTGAAACATTACCCATAACTAAAGGAAGTGCTCAATTCCAATTGGAGATTGCTAAAAATAGTTATATTTTTTCCCCATCAGAGTTCAGGGACCCCCTGAAATTTATGTGCAGGTCCTTTGAGGAGCTGAGGGCCCCAGGTTAGGAACCGCTGGTTAAGCCAAGTGCATCCTGCTCTCCTTTTCACTACCTTACTACAGTGTTGGTACACATATAGTTAAACTGGCCACAGCATATCTTTCCTTGTTGTAACCCTGAAATGGAGCTGAGCTCCTAGCACATAACAGGTGTTTAATACACAAATTTATCAAATGAATGTTGATTATAGGATCTGTCTTCCTGACTAAACTGTGAGCTGCCTGAAAACAGAGTAAGAGCAAATACTAGGCCTTTTCCAAGTGCTTTACACATACCAACTTACTTACTCCTTATAACAACCCTATGAGGTAGATGTTATTACACCAATTTCACCAAAAAAGAAGATAGGCACAGAGAAGGTAAGTGACTTGCCCAAGGTCACACAGCTAGAAAGTGGCAATGCCAGGACTAGAAGGCAGAATGCATGTTCTGATTTTACAGCCTTTATTAACGTACCCAAAGCACATTGCAGAGCTCAACAAAACTTTTAAATGAATACTACAATTCTGAGATTTCATTAGCACTATTTTATGGGTACTATGCTTCTTGAAGACTCAATTTTGTAGATTAATTTCTGGTAGCCTGTGATTTTTTATGACAAAATACATATAATTTGCTTTTTAAAAAGTAGAATAATGGCTTTATACTACAGTGCAGATTTTCGAAATTAAGTCTTCATTGTAAAAGTCTATTTTTTTCCCAAAGGACACGAGTTCACAAAACGCAGGGAAGGGGGTCCACTGGTCCGTATTAAATAATGTTCCCTGGGGAGTGGAGCAAAGCTCCAGCTTTCGTCGTCACCCAGCCATCCCACCCCAGCCTCCCCCATACCCTGCACAGCTTCTCCTAAAATGACCCTCCCCCATCCACACATCAGGTTCTGAAACCTGACCCTGCCAGGCAACTAAAGCCGCGAACCCCGCAGTGCCGAGCTGGCCTCCCCCTACCCACGATCCCAAGAGGGCACCAGCCGAAGGGATGGGTACTTTGGGGGAAGGCACTTTACATTTTCAAAGTGTTTAATTCACGAAAGCACAACCCAAAGGGCCGCCCCCACCCACCCGGGGGTCTCTCGCCTCCGCCCGGCAGCCGCTCATCCACAGTAGACCAGTGAATGAACCGCGGGGCTGGGACGCAGCCGGCCCAGTGGCGGGAAAAGCCTCGGGCCTGGCCTGCGGAGAGGCCCCAAGAGAGCGCGGGGAGGGCTCGGGCAGCCGGGAGGGGGCGGTGACAGCTGTGACCCGGCTCCACGCTCTCACCTTGAACATGTCGCTAGCAGCGGTGGCTCCGGCAGGGTCACCCCGGCCTCGGCCACGCCCACTACAGAGAGGTGACTACGGAGGCCCGGTAGGGCCTTGATTTCTCCAACCGCAAGCGGGCCGCGGTGCGGGTAACGGCCGTACTGCAAACTCGGTGCGGCGAAGGCTTAGTTCAATCACCCCGTTCTAGAAGCCGCGTCGCTGAGCTGCAGCGCGTCGCGCCCGGGCGGCGGATGAACGCAAACCCCGCCCTCCAAGAGGCTCCGCCCCTGCGCCGGCGGTTGCTAGGCGGCAAGAAAGCGCCGGCTCTGTGTGGGTGGTACGCGGAGGCGCGAGGAGGGAGGTGCCTGGCGTCGCGCGGCGCTGGGAAACTGTCTTTGCCGCGGCGACCGGGCGCCCAGCGGCGTGGACTGGGATTTCTGTGAGCAGAGGCTGCCGGGAGGGGGCGCTTGGAGGGTCTCGGGCGACTTCGAAAGCCTCGCAGCCGGAAGCCGCCGGTTGGCGGCCTGGATTTATCTTACGAAAGGTTTTAACCGTGGACTGGAGGTTTCTCAGGTTTTAAATTTAAACTAATATGTTGTGTCCTTTAATCGGAAAAGGCTCTGACCTTATTTTTTCCCTTTAAGAAACAAGCGGTAAGCCTCCTCTCTGGGAATCAAATGTTTGTCCCTTAATACTTGTAGAAGTAAATGATAATGGCAATAATTATCTTATTAACAAGAGTAACAAGCACTGATACAGCACTTTGATATGCGCAGTCATGATCTAAGTTCTTTATTCACATTTATCTAATCTTTCCAACGACGGAAGTAGGTGGGCATGATTATTATTCCCAATACATACATGAAGAAACTGAGGCACATAGAAGTAATTTGTACGAGACCACACAGAAAGTGGGAAGCTAGGATCCAAACCCATTAGTCTGCCTTTGAAACCTGTGTTCTAGCCAAAACAATTGTTTCACTGTCTCATAATGAGGATGTATTTCCTATTTCATTCTGTATTTCTGCCCTAATCCTATAAAAAGTGTAAGCCCTATCCGGGCGGGCATCTGGAAAAATTTGGAATTTGTGCAGTGACGTGCCACTGCCCTCCAGCCAAAGACCACTAGGGGCACACCTGTAGTTGAAGAAAATGGGTTTCTCATTGCTCCAAGGAGAACGCACATGTAGGAACACAGTGGCATATTTCAGTAAAAGAGTTAGATTTATTATAGGATTTGGGCTTTGGTTCGGTGATTTTGGGGTACGTTCAAGGAAGCAGGAGCTTTGCTCTGGATCGGGTGTTGTTAGGAAGCAGTGGTAACACCAAGGCCCAGCTGTGACTGCCCGCCAACTCCCAGATGTTAAGGGCTGCTTTTCTCTTTCTTAAGAGGATTGTACATTCCAAGGCATCCCCAAGGAGAAATATTGAATAGACTCAGAAGGCTCTCTGCATCAGCAGTGTAACATCACACATACGTAAAAGTGTGAAACATGTTGATAAATTAGGGCAGAAGGTCTTAATTCATGGGGTGTGCGAACTTGTATGGGGGAAAAAATGACAACTTCATTTTCATTAACCTCTAACTGAACTTTGTTTCTTTCAATTATAGTGTAGACAACAAGCCACAGTAGTATTAGCATTGATGACTTTGTCATCAATGGAAAGCACAGATATTTTCATGTTACATTGCAGTCATGTCAGAGATCTTGAAATATTTACGTTCATTACTGCTTCAAAAATACAGTAGTCATTAGAGCTCATTTAATGCATTAAGACACATTTACTATAATTTTGTTTTTAAAAATATTTTAATGATTTCAGTATAATTGGAACACTTTGTAATCCTATGTATGTTATGCGTTTTTTTTTGTTTTTTGTTTTTTTGAGACGGAGTCTCACTCTGTCGCCCAGGCTGGAGTGCAGTGGCACGATCTCCACTCACTGCAAGCTCCGCCTCCCGGGTTCACGGCATTCTCCTGCCTCAGCCTCCCATGTAGCTGAGACTACAGGCGCCCGCCACCCTGCCCAGCTAGTTTTTGTATTTTTAGTAGAGACGGGGGTTTCACCGTGTTAGCCAGGGTGGTCTCGATCTCCTGACCTCGTGATCCGCCCGTCTCGGCCTCCCAAAGTGCTGGGATTACAGGAGTGAGCCACCGCGCCCGGCCATGTTATGCGTTTTAAAGAGATCTGTCCCTAGGGGGTCCATGGCACCAAAAGAAATGATAACGAGCCCTTGGTTTAGTAACAAAGACCAAGCAGTGACTAAGAATTTGGGAGCTGCATCCAAATTGGAGTATTACTGCATCCAGATTGGATGCTTTAAAGAATAGAAAGTTGGAGGTGGCATCAGAAATTTAGTGTATACCCTCTCACTTTACCAAGGAGGGAACTGAACCACTGAGAGGTTAAGTGACTTGCTCAAAGTCTCACTGCTATTTGATGATAAAACTGGGACAAAACGTTTTTAGACAAACATGTAAAAACTCTCCGCTGTGCTAGGCACTGAGGACTCCATAGTCAACAAGATGCCTCCTGCCCTCAATGAGCTTGTTGGTAGACAGCTGGGGAGTGATGAGATTGAATTATTGAGTTAAAAAGTTAACTCCGGGTGTAGTGTGGAAGATGAATAAGAGGAGAAAAAGACTGGAGCCGGGCGCGGTGGCTCAAGCCTGTAATCCCAGCACTTTGGGAGGCTGAGACGGGCGGATCACAAGGTCAGGAGATCGAGACCATCCTGGCTAACACGGTGAAACCCCGTCTCTACTAAAAAATACAAAAAACTAGCCGGGCGAGGTGGCGGGCGCCTGTGGTCCCAGCTACTCGGGAGGCTGAGGCAGGAGAATGGCGTGAACCCGGGAGGCGGAGCTTGCAGTGAGCTGAGATCCGGCCACTGCACTCCAGCCTGGGCGACAGAGCCAGACTCAGTCTCAAAAAAAAAAAAAAAAAAAAGACTGGAGACAGACCAGTTATAAGGCTGTGGATAGATTTATTTGTCTTTTCCATATACCATATAATATTTTTAGTATACAATGTAAACTGTAAGCAACTTTAAGAGATCCACAATGCCTTCTTTTTTAAAGGATTCAGAATTAGTACAACAATCATAAGGCACTTGAGTCTTGTCCAAACAGTGTAATAGTATAAATTATGACCTCAAAGGCTTAATTTATGTACTTTCAGATTACTTCATTGGAGGGAAAATGAACCGTTCCTCAAATGTACCAGGTAAAGGTATTCTGAAATCAGGTACAAAATCCTTAGGAAAAGTTCGCAGAGTACGTTTTGCAAATGCACCAAATTCAAGATCATTACTATCGTAAGTACCCGTATTTTGCCTTGTGTTATTTTCCACAACTGTACAGTTTCCAAACAGTACTTATCCAGATAATTTCAAATGCTTCTTGTTTTGTAAATCAGAGATTTTGTGTTTTAAAATTACTTTCAAATTGAATAATTATAATTGCATTTTCTAATTTACAAAGCATATTAACACACATCTACTCGATCCTGATACAACCTTGTGAAACAATTTTTATATTTTATAAATGAAGTAGTAGCAACCGGGAGAAGGTAAGTGGCTTGAAGAAAGTTAACAGCTAATAAATGGCATCAGATAGGATTCAAAGGTTTGTCTCCATACTTCAGGCTTTTTCCTTTTTTTTGAGATGGAGTCTCGCTGTGTCGCCCAGGCTGGAGTGCAGTGGTGCGATCTCGGCTCGCTGCAACCTCCATCTGCCGGATTCAAGCAATTCTCCTGCCTCAGCCTCCCGAGTAGCTGAGATTACAGGCGTGCACCACCATGCATGTCAATTTTTATATTTTTAGTAGAGACGGGGTTTCACCATGTTGGCCAGGCTGGTCTCGATCTCCTGGCCTCAGGTGATCCCTCCCGCCTCGGCCTCCCAAAGTGCTGAGATTACAGACGTGAGCCACTGCACCTGGCCTAGCCTTTTCTTCTTTATATCTTGTAGCTTGCATTTTGCCAGCCAATGGGTAGCATTATGCAGGAGTACCTGTCTTTGTACATAGCACTGTAAGGGGTAATGACAGAGTGAGAAGGTATGAAGGAGGAGACCCCTACAACCTGCCAGTGCTGGGATATGACCAAAAGTAGAATAATTCTGACTTGACCTGGATGAGCCTGGTTCAAGCAAAGATCAGAGAAGGAAGTTTCTTTTTCTAGGGCGTAGTCGTCCATCCCCAGAAGAGAACTGGGCCTCCTATAACTTTGACTATTCCCCATTCCATTTTCATAGCACTTGAACTAGTTGTACGTTTCATTTCAGGTCGTGAATGTTTTTGGGAAGTGAGCTTGTCTCCTCACACTTTTTATTTATAATATATATGCCTCTTAATGATACATTTATATTTTATATGCCCTTTGATGATAAAGTTTTAGCCAGGACTTTTTTTTTTAAATCTCAGGGGAAATCTCCTCAAGTATTTCATATCCTCATTCTGAGTAGGTTCTGCAAATGACCACTTCCAATTACCACATCCAAATGTTCCTCATTAGGTCAGTCTTAGAGTGGAGGATGGGGAGGTACAGGAGGAGGAAGCATAAATTGATAGTTCTCTAAGGTTTTAGGAAAATGAAAACTACTTTATAAATATTAACCTCTTTTTTTCTCTCAGAATGCTTAAAGACATTTCAGCTCAAATAATACAGAGGGCTTGGTTATCTCATACAAACAAAATGATATTTCGACTCCTGAAACACGCAATTTGTGCAGCGGTAAGTAGTTTGCTTTTTTTTTTCTCTGATGGATTTAATTATCAAGCCAAAAGATCTATTAATTAAAGATCGAATAGATAACCTTCTTTATCTCTTTTTTTTTTTTTTTTTTTTTGAGACGGAGTCTCGCTCTTTCACCCAGGCTGGAGTGCAGTGGCACAATCTTGGCTCACTGCAACCTCTGCCTCCCGGGTTCAAGTGATTCTCCTGCCTCAGCCTCCTGAGTAGCTGGGATTACCGGCACCTGCCACCACACCCGGCTAATTTTTTGTATTTTTAGTAGAGACGGGATATCACCATGTTAGCCACGATGATCTCGCTCTCCTGACCTTGTGATCTTCCCGCCTCAGCCTCCCAAAATGCTGGGATTACAGGCTTGAGCCACCACACCGGGCCCTTTTTTTATCTCCTATTTGGATCTAATAATATTGCATGGAGTTGTGGAATTGTTTTTTCTGTTATCCCTAAATGAATATTTCTGGATTTTTTGAAATGTGGATGACTATTATTTTTTCTGAAATTAATATACTGCTTGTTTTGTTTTTAAATTTGATTCCTTATTTGAAAATGTGAAACAGTTCTCTTCCAACAATAAAAAACTCCGAATCTGTAAGGTGCAGTGTCTCACACCTGTAATCCCAGCACTTTGGGAGGCCAAGGCAGGGAGGGCCAGGAGTTCAAGACCAGTCTGGCCAACATTGAGAAATGCTTTCTCTTCTAAAATACAAAAAGATAGCCAGGCGTGGTGGCATGCACCTGTAGTCACAGCTACTTGGGAGGCTGAGGCAGGAGAATTGCTTGAACCCAGGAGGCACAAGTTATGGTGAGCTGAGATCATGCCACTACACTCCAGCCTGGGCGGCAGAGTGAGACTCTGTCCCCCCTCAAAAAGCTCTGAATTAAAAGTTCCCTTACCTTTCATCCAGCAATTTTACCTCTTAGAATCTATTCTACAATACATATACAATTGGATTGCAGCATTGTTTGTAACAGCAAAGGAAGTAAACTGTATAATATCTAGTGATAGGATGCTGGTTAAATAAATGTTGCTGCTTTTATAGTGTTAAACTTTGCAGCTTTAACATGATTATGCAATAGAAAGAAAAAGGAAGATAGCTCATCAGTTAAAGAAGCAAGCACCAGACAGTATGAAGAATATGATCCTACTTGAATGAAAAACAAAACCAAAAAAAAAAATGCATATCCCCCCTCCTCCAGAAAGCAACTCTGGCAACCTTAGCAGAGCCTTCCTTGGTATAGTACCAAATATTCTAATAAAACAACCTATAAATCCAGTAGTCTATTACTAGTGATACTCTTTTTTTTTTTTCTTGAGATGAAGTCTCACTCTGTCACCCAGGCTGGAGTGCAGTGGCATGATCTTGGCTCACTGCAACCTCCACCGCCCAGGTTCAAACGATTATCCTGCCTCAGCTTCCCTAATAGCTGGGACTACAGGTGCGTGCCACCATGCCCAGCTAATTTTTTCTTTTTTTGTATTTTTAGTAGAGACAGGGTTTCACCATGTTAGCCAGGCTGGTCTCGAACTCCTGACCTCAGATGATCCACCCGCCTTGGCCTCCCAAAGTGCTGGGATTACAGGCATGAACCACCACACCTGCCCAATTAGTGATACTCTTAAGGGAATTTTAGCAGCTCTGAAAAAAATAATAAAGTCTGAGCAATGTATACACCGTTCATCTGACCCACAAACCTATTTCTGATGTCAGTAAAAGCAGAATACGGCCGGGCACAGTGGCTCACGCCTGTAATCCCAGCATGAGCTGGGATCTTTAGGAGGCCGAGGCGGGTGGATTGCCTGAGGTCAGGAGTTTGAGACCAGTCTGGCCAACATGGTGGAAACCCATCTCTATTAAAAATACAAAAAAATTAGCTGAGCGTGGTGGGGTGTGCCTGTAATCTCAGCTACTCGGGAGGCTGAGGCAGGGGAATTCCTTGAATCAAGGAGGTGGAGGTTGTAGTGAGCCGAGATTGCGCCACTGCACTCTAGCCTGGGTGACAGAACAAGACTCCATCTGAATACTTCAGAGAAAACCCACCCAGGTAAACTCCTGACATTTCAGGTCTATTATCCATTGTCTTCGAATATGGAACTTGTATTTAATTTTATAATGCTGGTTTCATAGTATTTTTAGACTCTTCTGTAACAGAAGGAAATTCTTTTTTATCTGTTATAGTAATGCTTTAAGTTAATACCTTAAATTAATAATGTTTTATCCTTTTAAAAGCTATTTATTTATTTATTTTGAGATAGAGTCTCACTCTGTCACCCAGGCTGGAGTGCAGTGGCATGATCTCGGCTTACTGCAACCTCTACCTCCCAAGTTCAAGCGATTCTCCTGCTTCAGCCTCCAAAGTAGCTTGGACTACAGGCACCCGCCATCACGCCCGGCTAATTTTTGTATTTTTAGTAGAGACGGAGTTTCACCATGTTGGCCAGGTTGGTCTCGAACTCCTGACCTCAGGTGATCCTCCTGCTTTGGCCTCCCAAAGTGCCAGGATTATAGGTGTGAGCCACAGCACCCAGCCTAAAAGCCCTTTAGTGTACATTTTTATGTGATTATCTTAAGCATAAAGGGGTTGTTTGGGATTGTTTGGGGGAAAGAGTTGGGGCTTTAGAGTCAAACAGAACTAAATGAATCCTGGCTTCCCAATTTACTACCTGTATGCCTTTTTATAAATTACAAAAATTCCCTGAGCCTCAACCTTCTCTTCTGTAAAACAGGCATGATAACAGTCTCATAATGGGCCAGGTGCAGTGGCTCACACCTGTAATCCCAGCACTTTGGGAGGCTGAGGTGGGTGGATCACCTGAGGTCAGGAGCTCGAGACCAGCCTGACCAACATGAAGAAACCCCATCTCCATTAAAAAAACAAAATTAACCCGGCATGGTGACACATGCCTGTAATCCCAGCTACTCAGGAGGCTGAGGCAGGAGAATCGCTTGAACCCAGGAGGTGGAGGTTGCAGTGAGCTGAGATCGTGCCATTGCACTCCAGCCTGCTTGGTGGCTCACACCTGTAATTCCAGCACTTTGGGAGGCCAAGGCAGGTGGATCACAAAGTCAGGAGTTTGAGGCCAGCCTGGCCAATATGGTGAAACCCTGTCTCTACTAAAAAAATACAAAATTAGCCAGGCGTGATGGCAGGTGCCTGTAGTCCCAGCTACTCGGGAGGCTGAGGCAGGAGAATTGCTTGAACCTGGGAGGCAGAGGTTGCGGTGGGCGGAGGTTGCGGTGGGCAGAGGTTGCAGTGAGCTGAGATCGCGCCACTGCACTCCAGCCTGGGCGACAGAGTGAGACTCCGTCTGAAAACAAACAATTCTCATAGTGTTGCTGGTGTAAGGATTAAATGAGCTGATGTATATAAGGCACCTAACATAGCATATGGTGCATAAAAGGTACTTAAAAGCTAGTAACTTATTACTATTGTCATCCTCATCTTACAGTGATTCATTCAACAAATACTTGTTAAGCATCTGCTGTGTTCCAGGCACTGTATTAGATGCTAGGAATATAGTGGTAAAGAGAAAAGCCACCATGCCTACCTTCATGAAGTTTACAGTCTAGTAGGAGGCACAAACAAGTTAATAAGTAATTATAATATATTGTGAAAAGTGCTGTCATAGGGAAATAATAGTACCTTTGATCTCAAAGAGGGACAGATACCCAAACTTGGAGGCAAAAATGATTAAGCAACTGGCTTAAGGCTACACAGATGGTAAGTGGAGGTGCCAAAACAAAAACCCACCCCTTCAGAACTCCAAGGCTAGCGTACTGTTCACTTTACCACGTTGCCTCTGTTATAGTCCATAAATTATGTCTGGGTGGGATACTGCTTTCCCTTTACAGTTCTGTCCTCTATTTCAGGAATTCTGTGTGACACATGAAATACTGAAGAAAGTGTCCCCCTTAGAGGCTAAGCTTATTAAGGATCCTACCATGCAGTGTAAAATTAGATTCAGGTAATGTATCTATGCTGATTTATTTCAAGAAGTACTTAGTTAATATGAGGAAATCTTAGATATGGATTTTTTTAATCCTCATAACTTCTCAGAACTTAATTACAAAGTAAATGTGTTATCTTTATTTACATTTGTTATGTGAAGAAACTGAGGCATGACTCTGTGGCTAAAAGTTGCGATGAGAGTAGCTCTCATCTCCCATTCGGTATTCAGTCTTACACAGGTGTGAGAATAGTTGTGAGCACACCAAAGTGTGGGTCTTACCTCCTACGTGATCCATTTAATTACCAGTTCTTTATATGCTCTGACATAGCTTTTACCCTGTACGCAAGAAACTATACGAACTATCTTAAGTATAAGGGGGAAAAGCAACTGAGCCCAAAACCTGATGCCAAATAACTAATTTTTTATCTTTATTTCAGATTTAGAGGTGAAACGTTTCCACCTTTCATCGTGTTTAAAATTTTTCTTCATACTGATGGCCACGGTTACAAGTATTTTAGCGGAAAAAATGTATTAATGCCGTCAAGTGAGGTGACGTTTCATGATGTACATTTTATGTTAATTTAGCTTCTTAACATTTATGTAGTATCTGAATTGCATTCAAATTATACAGAATTAGTTATTTCACCATGAAACAGCCCACCAGGTAGGTAGTGTGTGTGTGTGTGTGTGTGTGTGTGTTTTAAGCACCATGTTTCAAAGTGTCTCCACTTATTACCTAAAAATAAATTTGGAGTGAATTACTTAATTAAGACTCTAGAAAATATCCATCCACTTTTGTATTAAAATTTTGATTTGTTAATAATAGACTAGGCCAGGCACAGTGACTGATGCCTGTAATGCTAGCACTTTGGGAGGCCGAGGTGGGCAGATCACCTGAGGTCAAGAGTTTGAGACCAGCCTGGCCAATGTGGTGAAATCCCGTCTCTACTAAAGATATAAAAATTAGCCAGGTATGGTGGCACATTCCTGTGATCCCAGCTACTCGGGAGGCTGAGGCAGGAGAATTGCTTGAACCCAGAAGGCAGAGGCTACAGTGAGCCAAGATCGTACCACTGCACTCCAGCCTGGGTGACATAGTGAGATTCCATCTCAAAATAAAAAAAAGACTAAAATTGGTGAGGGCTCTTAAATTATGCAGAACATTTAATGCCATTTTATTTGTTTTAATGGAATGTTATTGTTTCTTTGATTCTGGTAGCACATTTAGAAACAAAATTTGCTGGACTATGCTTTTGAAAATGAACTTTCAGCCGGGCGCAGTGGCTCACACCTGTAATCCCAGCACTTTGGGAGGCCAAGGTGGGCAAATCACCTGAGGTCAGGAGTTCGAGACCAGCCTGGCCAACGTGGTGAAACCCTGTCTTTACTAAAAATACAAAAATTAGGCGAGCGTGGTGGTGCATGCCTGTAATCCCAGATACTCGGGAGGCTGAGGCAGGAGAACTGCTTGAACCCAGGAGGCAGAGGTTGTGGTGAGCTGAGATCGCACCACTGCACCCCAGCCTGGGCAACAGAGTGAGACTCTATCTCAAAAAAAAAAAAAAAGAAAAAGAAAAAGAAAAACAAAGAAAATGAACTTTCAAAATATTTATCCTTTTTTCACATGAATTATCATCATACTTATTTATTTATTTCTTTATTTTGAGACAGAGTTTCACTCTTGTTGCCCAGGCTAGAGTGCAATGGTGTGATCTCAGCTCACCACAACCTCTGCCTCCCAGGTTCAAGCGATTCTCCCGCCTCAGTCTCCCGGGTAGCTGGGATTACGGGCATGCGCCACCACACCTGGATAATTTTTGTATTTTTAGTAAAGATGGGGTTTCACCATGTTGGCCAGGCTGGTCTCGAACTCCTGACCTCAGGTGATTTCCCCGCCTCAGCCTCCCAAAGTGCTGGGATTACAGGCATGAGCCACCACGCCTGGCACTCTCCCCATACTTTTAAGTTTCATGAATATTCACCACAAATTGTGTCTACAGTACAGGAATCACCTGGGAATCTTGTTAAAATGCTGCCGCTGCTGCTGGTCCATAAACCACACTTTTTAAAAAATTCATTCAGCCACTCTATATCTTTTGATTGGAGAGTTTAGTCCATTTACATGAATGTTATTACTGATAAGTACAGACTTAGTTTTGCCATTTTCTTATTTGTTCTGGTTGTTTTGTTGTTTTCTTCTCTTCCTTCTTTCCTTCCTTCCTGCCTGCCTTTTAGTGAAGGTGATTTTCTCTGGTGGTATGTTTTAATTTCTTGCTTTTTATTTTTTGTGTATCTGTTGTATGTTTTTGGATTTGAGGTTACCATGAGGCTTGCAAACAATATCTTCTAACCCATTATTTTAAACTGATGACAGATTAACACAGATTGCATCAACAAACAAACTCCATCTCAAAAAAACAAACAAACAAACAAACAAAAAACAAAAAAAATCACAAGCAAAGAGAAACCAAGTAAAAACTCTGCACTTTAACTTCATCTCCCCACTTTTTAACCTTTTGTTGTTTCTGTTAATATCTTATTGTATTATGTCTTGAAAAGTTATTGTAGTTATTATTTTTGATCAGTTCATCTTTTAGTCTTTCTATTCAATATATGAGTAGCTTACACACTACAATTGCAATGTTATAATACTCTGTTTTTCTGTGTACTTACTATTACCAGTGAATTTTGTAGTTTCAGATGATTTCTTATTGTTTATTAATGACCTTTTCTTTCAGATTGAAGAATTCCCTTTAGCATTTCTTGTAGGACAAGTATGTTATTGACAAAATTCCTAAGCTTTTGTCTGAGAAAGTCTTTCTCCTTCATGTTTGAAGGATATTTTCACTGCATATACCATTCTAGGATAAAAGTTTTTTTTTTTCCTTCAGCATTTTAAATATGTTACATCACTCTCTCAGCCTGTAAGGTTTCCAATGAGAAGTCTGCTGCCAGACGTATTGGAACTCCTTTGCATGTTGTTTGTTTCTTTTCTCTTGCTGATTTCAGGATTCTTTCTTTATCCTTGACCTTTGGGAGTTTGATTATTAAATACCTTGCGGTAGTCTTTGGGTTAAATCTGCTTGGTGTTCTGTAACCTTCTTTACTTGAATATTGATATCAGTCTCTGAATTTGGGAAGTTCTCTGCTATTATCCCTTTGAATAAACTTTCTACCCTGATCTATCTCTACCTCCTTTTTAGGGCCAATAATTCTTAGATTCACCCTTTTGAGGCTATTTTCTAGATCTTGTAGGCATGCATCATCCTTTTTAAATTTTTTTTTCTTTTGTCTGCTCTGATTGTGTATTTTCAAATAGCCTGTCTTCAAGCTCACTAATTCTTCTGCGTGATCAGTTCCTCTGTTAGGAGACTCTGATGCATTCTTCAGTGTGTCCATTGTATTTTTCAGCTCCAGAATTTCTGCTTGATTTTTAATTATTTCAGTCTCTTTGTTAAATTTATCTGATAGGTTTCTGAATTCCTTCTCTGTGTTATCTTGAATTTTGTTGAGCTTTCTTAAAACAGCTATTTTGTTTGTTTGTTTTTTGTTTTTTTTACGTCAGAACATGAACACAAAAACAGCTATTTTGAATTCTCTATCTGAAAGGTTACATACCTCTGTCTCTCTAGGATTGATCACTGGTGCCTTATTTAGTTTCTTTGAGGTCATGTTTTCCTGAATGGTCTTGATGCTTATGGATGTTTGCCAATGTCTGGGCATCGAAGAGTTAGGTATTGTAGTATTTATTGTAGTCTTTACAGTCTGGGCTTGTTTGTAACCTGTCCTTTGTGAAAAGGCTTTCCAAGTATTCAAAGGGACTCAGGTGTCGTGATCTAAATCTTTGGTCACTGCAGCCATATCTGCATTAGGGGGCACCCCAAGCCCAGTAATGCTGTGGCTCTTACAGACTTGTAGAGGTACTGCCTTGTTGTTCCTGGCTAAGATCTGAAAGAATTCCCTGGATTACCAGGCAGAGACTCTTGTTCTCTTTCCTTACTTTTTCTCCAATAAATGGAATCTCTCTCTTTCTGTACTGAGCAGCCTGGAGCTTGGGGAGGGGTAAAACAAGCACCCTTGTGGCCACCACCACCACTGGGACTGCATTGGGTCGGACCTGAAGCAGGCACAGCACTGGGTCTCTCCCAAAGGCCCACAGTGACCACTGCCTGGCTACCATTTATGTTCACTCAAGGTCCAAGGGCTCTACAGTCAGCAGGTGGCGAATCCGGACAGGCTTGTGATATAAACCACACTTTTAATAGCAAAGCTCTACAGTACAGGTTTTACTCCTTGGACCCTTATATGTGACTATAATTAAGTTTAAAAAAGATGGACATTCTCATATTTAGCCATTTATAAACCACACATCAAAGGTTATTTTTCTGTAATCCCGGCAAGATTCTGCTTCTGGAAATGTTGTACACAAAAACTATGGCCCATCTTAAATCATGAGTTCTAGCACGTATGCAGGAGGGAAGACCACACAGCCTGGCAGTTTCTCATCAGATCCTGCATGTGCGGCATTGACTCTGAAGAGTTTTAGAAAAGGAAAAGAGACTACTTTTCTCTGTGTTCTCAGGTAGTATCAGATAAAATTTAACTTTATTTCAGAAATATATCAAATGAGGCCAGGCACGGTACCTCAAACCTATAATCCCAGCACTTTGAGAGGCTGAGGTGGGAGGATCACCTGAGGTCAGGAGTTCGAGACCAGCCTGACCAACATGGTGAAACCCTGTCTCTACTTAAAATATAAAATTAGCCAGATGTGGTGGTGGGCGCCTGTAATCCCTACTACTTGGGAGGCTGAGGCAAGGGAATCGCTTGAACCCGGGAGGCAGAGGTTGCAGTGAGCCAAGATTACACCATTGCACTCCAGCCTGGGCCACAAAAGCAAAACTCTGTCAAAAAAAAAAGAAAGAAAGAAAGAAAGAAAAAACCTAGAAAATGAGCTACATGTTTTCATTATGGAATATGGTATTTCAAGAACATTAATATTTATATAGATTGACTTCAAATGTGGAAGTATATGTTTATCCTATTTGAAGGATAAATTTATGCCACATTTACGTATGGAATAAGCTTGTAGTTACCCCTATAACACATCATCAATTGTTTCTTTCCTAAGATTATGTAATGAGGCTTTTTCAAGAACTGAGATCCTCCTGGGTCTCCTCCTGCCAGCCCCCATGCTGTACATGGGTTTGAGCCAATGAGAAATTTAGAGGCAGTGATCGGAAATCACTGCTTATGCATTAAAACTCATCATAATGCTGTAAAATAACTTAAATGTTTGTTTAAATTAGCCCACAGATAGAAAAATATGCCTCTGTGCCTTTATCTTCTGTGCTACAACTTTCACTCTCCTGGGGTAGTCATTGTTAATGGTTTGCTGTGTATCCTTCATGTTTCCCATGAAAATATACACACAGAGATTTTAAAATTTTGTTCTTATTATAAAAATGTGGTCATACTATTGACCTTGAATTTTTCACTAACCATCATAATGGGTTTCAAATGATCAGAACATACCCAACTTGAAGAGAACAGTTTAAGGTTCCTTTTTCCCTTTAGTTCGGCTTCAAAACAAGATTTGTGGTTGATACAAAACTTATAAATATGGAATTTTTCTTACTCTAAGCTTACTCAACTCTATTGTTCTTTGTCTTTTTGTGTTTGGTGTTTGTTTGCTTTTTAAGACAAGGTCTTAATCTGTTGCCAAGGCTGGAGTGCAGTGGGGCAATCTCGCAATCTCGGCTCACTACAACCTCCTGCTCCCAGGCTCAAGCAATTCTTATGTCTCAGCCAGCTGAGTAGCTGGGATTACAAACATGTGCCACCACGTCTGGCTAATTTTTGTATATTTTTTAGTAGAGACAAGGTTTTGCTATGCTGGCCAGGCTGATCTCAAACTCCTGGCCTCAAGCGATCTGTCCACTTCAGCCTCCCAAAGTGTTGTGCCTATTGAGCACTTTCTGTTAAATATGATCTTAAACATTTTATGCACATTACTATATTTAATTATCATAAACACTACAGTGTATTTTCTGTTATTATCCTCATTTTTAAAAAGACTGAGGGCCGGGTGCTGTGGCTCACGCCTGTAATCCTAACACTTTGGGAGGCCAAGGCAGGTGGATCACTTGAGGTCAGGAGTTCAAGACCAGCCTGGCCAACATAGTGAAACCCCGTCTCTACTAAAAATACAAAAATTAGCCAAGCGTGGTGGCACATGCCTGTAATCCCAGCTACTTGAGAGGCTAAGGCAGGAGGATCACTTGAACCCAGGAGGTGGAGGTTGCAATGAGCCGAGATTGCACCACTGCACTCCAGCCTGAGTGACAGACTGAGATTCTGTCTCAAAACAAAACAAAACAAAACAAACAAACAAAAAAACACTAAGTAACTTGCCTGAAGTCTCATACCTAGAAAGTGAAGGAACTGAGATCAAGACCTAGTTAGCCTGCCTCCAAAGTCCAATTTCTTAACCACTCCTGAGATTTAGGAACTATGCTAAACAGCAGCATACACATTCTCTTCGATGGCCCTGCAATAACTCTAGTTAGGGACACATTGTTCCCATTTTCCCTGTTAGGAAGCTAGAAGTTAGAAAGACTTGCCAGGAGCATAACTGAGACTTGAACACTTCTCTGTGTTTCCACTGTACTATATACATTTTGAGGTTAAAACAACCATGCAGTTATGGTGGTTTTGTTTATTCTGAGCCTGTATATAATTGAACTGTTCCAAACCAAGAAACTGTTCCAATGCAGGGATACCAGTTATTACCTCCTCCATGAATGACAGTTCCCAGTAGGAACGGGAAAGTGTCTTGGGATGCTAGAGTAGCTTTACAAGCCCAAGTGTGGATCTAGGCCAGCAAATAGCCACAGAGCTGTGGGGGCTTCTGGCCACAGAGATGCTGAGTATCAGGATAAGTGCCAGATTTAGAGATGGCCCCCTTTGACCCTTTGAATCACCCACCAAGAACAGAACCTGCATCTTGAATCATACCCTGATTGGCTGGTATCCTGGAATCTTTGCCTAGTTTTTGCCCTTGCTTTTCTCCTGGCTCTGGGCTCTTCTTTCCCATTGCTTCCTATGGAGAAGGACTTTCTTGAATTTGGCCATACACTGCAGATGTCTGAGAAAGAATATCTTGGCCATTGGATGGCAAACATTTTTCAAACCCCTCTCATAGGTGGCCAGAGAGCTTGCCCTATGCTGCCAGGCGTGTTTTTCTTTGGCTGAGGGACCAGAATGGGCCAGACACAGATGAGGCACACAGCTGAGACACTGCACACATAAGGAAACTGGATCTTGGAGAGATTGGTGGTGGTGACTGAGTAGGGCAGTGTAGGGAGGACCTGTCAATAAATACCTTTTTGGGAGGCTAAGGTGGGCGGATCACTTGAGGTCATTTCAGGACCAGCGTGGCCAAAATGGCAAAACTGTCTCCACTAAAAATACAAAAAAAAAAAAAAATTAGCAAGGCATGGTGGCACGTGCCTGTAGTCCCAGCTACCCAGAAGGCTGAAGCAGGAGTATTGTTTGAACCCAGGAGGCAGAGGTTGCAGTGAGTCAAGATGGCACTACTGCACTCCAGCCCGGGCGATAGAGGGAGACTCTGTCTCAAAAAAAAAAAAAAAACCCTAAATAAATACCTTTTGTACTGTGGCTCACACCTGTAGTCCCAACACTTTGGGAGGCCAAGGTGGGTGGAACAGAAGGTCAGGAGTTCGACACCAGCCTGGCCAACATGGTGAAACCCCGTCTCTACTGAAGATACAAAAATTAGCTGGGCGTAATCCCAACATTTTGGGAGGCTGAGGTGGGCGGAACAGAAGATCAGGAGTTCGAGACCAGCCTGGCCAACATGATGAAACCCCATCTCTACTGAAAATACAAAAATTAGCTGAGCATAATCCTAACACTTTGGGAGGCTGAGGCGGGTGGAATAGAAGGAAGAGTTCGCGACCAGCCTGGCCAACATGGTGAAACCCCATCTCTACTGAAAATACAAAAATTAGCTGGGCGTGGTGGCGTGTGCCCGTAATCCCAGCTACTGAGGAGGGGCAGGAGAATCGCTTGAGCCCGGGAGGCGGAGGTTGCGGTAAGCTGAGATGGCACCACTGCACTCCAGCCTGGGTGACAGAGCAAGACTCTGTCTAAAAAAATAAGAAGAAGAATTTAAAAAACCCTTTTTTAGTAACGAGCTAAAGTAAATTATAGTTATGCCTACAGAAATTCCTAAAGCAGAAATTATATGGTCTTCATACCTGTTCAGTGTACAATTACTTGTTTTTACCTTTAGTGTCACTGTGGGGCTGGTTAATTAGAACCATAAAATGTTGGAAATTAATTGCAAGAAAACATAATGGAGAGATTTGCCAATACTATAATTAATTAATTAATTAATTTTTGAGATGGAGTCTCACTCTGTCGCCCAGGCTGGAGTGCAGTGGCACGATCTTGGCTCAGTGCAACCTCCGCCTCCCGGGTTCAAGCGATTCTCCTGCCTCAGCCTCCCAAGTAGCTAGGATTACAGGTGCTCACCAGCTTGCCCTACTAGTTTTGGTATTTTTTAGTTGAGACAGGGTTTCACCATGTTGGCCAGGCTGGAATCAAACTCCTGACCTCAGGTGATCCACCCCCTTCGGCCTCCCAGAGTGCTGGGATTACAAGCGTGAGCTACTACACCTGGCCTATGTTTTCTTTAGTTGTGTAATGTATAAGGAAATTAATGAAATATAAAGCAAAAATGATCTACCTAAAGGAAAGCTCCATGTCACATTTTCACTAAACTGTCTCTTCAGTTCTATACATTAGGAATAAAACTTCAACCATTCAACCATTTGAATGTTTTCTTCCTTTTTCGTTTTCTGCATGTGTCTGTGATATTCTAAGCTCTGGAATTTAAAAAAATAAATAAAGGAATAGTCTGAATAACAAAAGTGAGAATTGGAATAGAAAATGCATTATAGCTTGCTGTTGTGTGTGAAGTAAAAAGAACAATGATTCTCAGTTTTGATCCTGTCTCAACCACTCTTTTTTCTTTTTCTTTTCTTTTTTCCTTTTTTTTTTTTTTTTTTTTTTTGAGACAGCATCTCGCCCTGTCACCCAGGCTGGAGTGCAGTGGCATGATCTCAGCTCACTGCAACCTCCGCCTCTCAGGTTTAAGGAATCCTCCTGCCTCAGCCTCCCGAGTAGCTGGGTTTACAGGCACACGCCACCACGCTAGGCTAATTTTTGTATTTTTAGTTGAAACAGGGTTTTGCCATGTTTGCCAGGCTGATCTCGAACTCCTGACCTCAGGTGATCCACCTGCCTCAGCCTTCCAAAGTGCTAGGATTACAGGTGTGAGCCACCGTGCCTGGCCTCAACCATTCTTTTAGGCCTTGTATCAACATTATAACACAAAGTTCCCATACTTTCACAAATACCACATTCTGACATACAAAGGAAAAAAGAAACTTATCTGGAATCAAAAGATATTTGAATTTTCTTTTCTTTTCTTTTTCTTTTTCTTTTTCTTTTTTCTTTTTTTTTTTTTTTTTTGAGACAGAGTCTTGCTGTGTCCCCTAGGCTGGAGTACAGTGGTGCGATCTCTGCTCACTGCAACCTCCACCTCCCGGATTCAAGCGATTCTCCTGCCTCAGCCTCCCGAGTAGCTGAGATTATAAGTGCCTGCCACCACGCCCGGCTAAGTTTTGTATTTTTAGTAGAGACGGGGTTTCACCATGTTGGCCAGGTTGGTCTCGACCCCCTGACCTCAGGTGATCCACCTGCCTCGGCCTCCCAAAGTGCTGGAATTATAGGTGTGAGCCACCATGCCCACCCTGAATTTTCTTTTGTGCTATCCTTCCTCCATATAAACATACCCTTTGTGGCCAGAAGTACAGATCTGTAATATAAATATATGTTAGAAGAGTCAGCATATACTTATGGGGGGGGGTGCAAAGTACTTAAGTCTCTACTCACAGTCTATGTATAGCTCTTAGCACAGGATACTTATATGTGGAAGGGTATGGTGTAAGTAGGGCCCAACAGGATTTGAGCTTCCATGTATTCTGTGATTCTTCTGTCTCTGACCTCTCAGGTGCTTTCCTTGAGCATAAAATGTTGACATTTGGAAAAGAAAAGAAAACCCCTTTATTTGCTACTTTTTAGCTGCTGAGAATGAAGTCTGAAGGGAGGGAGGCTTAAACAATCTGAAACATACATGTTTGCACTTACTGGCAGTGTATAAATACATAAAAGAGAGGTGGTACCAGTTGACACCTTTCATTGCAGTTCCTACGATAACTCATTGAATCACCAGATAAGTTTTCTCTGCATTGACAGCACAAATGATGTTATAGGTTTGTTTTCCTTTTTAAAATAAAAGGATTAAAAGTCTTTTAATGGGAAAAACCAGCTGTTTTAAAACTATGTTCTCTGAGGATTCTGGACTCAGCAATTCCTCTAGCTGCATTTGAAAACTATGTAGATGGCCTGGTGTGGTGGCTCATACCTGTAATCCCAGCACTTTGGGAGGCCGAGGCGAGCAGATCACGAGGTCAGGAGATGGATACCATCCTGGCTAACACGGTGAAACCCCGTCTCTACTAAAAATACAAAAAATTAGCCAGGTGTGGTGGCAGGCGCCTATAGTCCCAGCTACTCCGGAGGTGGAGGCGGGAGAATCTCTTGAACCCCAGGAGGCGGAGGTTGCAGTGAGCCGAGATGGCGCCACTGTTCTCCAGCCTAGGTGACAAAGCAACACTCCATTTCAAAAAAAAAAAAAGCTACGTAGATAAGGCTATGGAAATAATTTTAAGTGGTTTAATAATCCCTATATGATCTCTTTGCAAATGCAACTTTTCTATTGAATAGCAAGCTGCTAGAAGAAAGGAACAATATTTGATGTATTTGTCAGAAGAAATATGTAAAGGGTGTGCTGATAATTAATGCTGTTCTACTATTTTTAAAGCCTGTTTTCTATTCTCTTTACAGGCAGTGGTTGATGCTTGCAAACTAATGGGGGAAAGGAAATTTCACCGTATAATTGTGGAAGATGAGCGTATTTTCCCAAAGTCCAAAGTAACTGATATAATGGATGTTGTCACCATGCAAGATTATATACAAGTAAGGAATTTAGATTTAGATGTTGAAAAACAAACCAAGCAAGTCTTCCTAACTCTGTCCTCCAAGAAGAAAGAATCATACTTTTTTATTATGGTAAAATATAACACAATATAAAATTTACTATTTTATTATGTTTTATTTTATTTTTCAAATATATTCTATAGAATGAAACTTATTTTTGGATACCCAAGCACTAGAACTTTCTTTTTAAATTTTTTTAAATTCAACTTTTATTTTAAGTTCAGGGATACATGTGCAAGTTTGTTATTGTATATAGGTAAACTTGTGTCAAGGGAGTTTGTTGTTCAGATTATTTTGTCACCCAAGTATTAGGCCTAGTACCCATTAGTTATTTTTCCTGATCCTCTCCCTCCTCCCACCCTCCACCCTCTGGTAAGCCCCAGTGTGTGTTTTTCCCCTCTATGTGTCCATGTGTTGTCATCATAAAATTGACCATTTTAAAGTGTACAATTCAGGGGCATTAAGTACATTCACAGGGTTGTGCAAGCATC
The DNA here is from genome assembly GCF_003255815.1 of Theropithecus gelada. Taxonomy (NCBI): domain Eukaryota; kingdom Metazoa; phylum Chordata; class Mammalia; order Primates; family Cercopithecidae; genus Theropithecus; species Theropithecus gelada. The sequence continues at coordinate 45,740,658 of NC_037689.1, forward strand.
ACCACCATCTAGTTCCAGAACCTTTTCATTATCCCAAAAGGAAACCCTGCATCCAGTAAGCAGTAACTCTCCATTCCTGCATCATTCCAGCCCCGTAAACCACCACTCTGCCTTCTGTCTCTATGGATTTGCCTAATCCGAATATTTCATATAAAGGAAATCATGTGATATATGGCTTTTTGTATGTAGGGAGGGTGATAGCTAAGGAATTTGGGGGTTCTTTTGGGGTGATGGAAATATTCTGAAATATTCATAGGACGTGGTAATAGTTGCACAACATTGTGAATATACCAAAAACCATTGAGTTGAGTTGCATACTTTTTTTTTTTTTTTTTTTTTGAGACGGAGTTTCGCTCTTTTCGTCTAGGCTGGAGTGCAGTGGTGCAATCTCAGCTCACTGCAACCTCTGCCTCCCAGGTTCAAGCGATTCTCCTGCCTCAGCCTCCCAAGTAGCTGGGATTACAGGCGTGCACCACCATGCCCAGCTAATTTTTTTGTATTTTTAGTAGAAACGGGATTTCACCATATTGGCCAGGCTGGTCTTGAACTCCTGACCTCCGGTGATCCACCCGTCACAGCCTCCCAAAGTGCTGGGATTACAGGCGTGAGCCACTGCACCTAGCCGATATTGTGTTTTCACAAATGGAAGGTTTGTGGCAAACCTGCATCAAGCAAATCTATCGGTGCCTTTTTTCCAATAGCATGTGCTTGCTTTGTGTCTCTGTGTCACGTTTTGGTCACTCTTGCAATATTTCAAATGTTTTCATTATTATTATATCTGTTATGGTGATCTGTGATCAGTGATCTTTGATGTCACTATTGTAATTGTTTTGGGGTACCACAAACTGAACCCATATAAGATGGCAAACTTAACCAATAAATGTGTGTGTTCTGACTGCTGTACCAACCAGCCATTCCATTATCTCTCTCTCTCCCCCCTCTTGTCTCTCTATTTTCTGAGACACAACAATATTGAAATTAGGCCAATTAATAATCCTACAATGGCCTCTAAGTGTTCAAGTGAAAGAGTCACGCGCCTCTCACTTTAAATCAAAAGCTAGAAATGACGAAACTTAGTGAGGAAGGCATGTCAAAAGCTGAGATAGGCCAAAAGCTACACCTTTGCACCAAAGAGTTAAACGTGTTGTGAATGCAAAGGAAAAATTTATGAAGGAAATTGAAAGTGCTACTCCAGCAAATACATAAATGATAAGAAAGCAATACAGCCGTATTGCTGATATGGAGAAAGTGTTAGTGGTCTGGATAGAAGATTAAACCAGCCACAACATTCTCTTAAACCAAAGCCTAATCCAGAGCAAGGCCTTTGCTCTCTTCAGTTCTGTGAAGGATCAGAGAGGTGAGGAAGCTGCAGAAGAAACTTTGGAAGCTAGCAGAGGTTGGTTCATGAAGTTTAGGGAAAGAAGCCATCTTTATAACATAAAAGTGCATGGTGAAGCAGCAAGTGCGGATGGAGAAGCTGCAGCAAGTTATCCAGGAGATCTCGCTAAGATAATTGTTGAAGGTGGCTTTCAATGTAGACAAAACAGCCTTATACTGTTGGAAGGTGCCCTCTTGGGCTTTCACAGCTAGAGAGGAGAAGCCAATGGCTTCAAAGGACAGGAGAAGCCTGGCTTCAAAGGACAGGCTGAGTCTCTTGTTAGGGGCTGATGCAGATGGTAACTTTAACTTATTAAAGTCAGTTCTCATTTACCATTCTGAAAATTTTAGGGCCCTTAAGAATTATGCTAAATCTGGCCGGGCACAGTGGCTCAGGCCTATAATCCCAGCACTTTGGGAGGCCAAGGCGGGCAGATGACTTGAGGTCAGGAGCTCGAGACCAGCCTGGCCAATATGGTGAAACCCATCTCTACTAAAAATACAAAAATTAGCCGGGCATGGCGGCACATGCCTGTAGTCCCAGCTACTCAGGAGGCTGAGACAGGAGAATTGCTTGAGCCCGGGAGGTGGAGGTTGCAGTGAGCTAAGATTGCACCACTGCACTCCAGGCTGGGCAACAGAACAAGACTCTGTCTCAAAAAAAAAAAAAGAAAAAAAAAAAGAAAAAGTAAAGAAAAGGAATTATGCTAAATCTACTCTGTATAGAGTAATTATATAGCCTGTGCTCTATAAATGGAATAACAAAGCCTGGACGACAGCACATATATTTACAGCATGGTTTACTGAATATTTTAAGCCCCCTGTTGAAACCTACTGCTCAGATCAAAAAAAAAAAAAAAAAGATTCCTTTCAAAGTATTACAGCTCATTGACAAGGCACCTGGTCACCCAGGAGCTCTGATGGAGCTGTACAAGAAGATGAATATCTTCATGCCTGCTAATACAACATCCATTCTACAGCCCATGGATCAAGGAGTAATTTCAACTTTCAAGTCTTACTATTTAAGAAATACATTTCATAAGGCTATAGCTGCCATAGACAATGATTCCTCTGATGGATCTAGGTAAAGTAAATTTTAAAAATCCAGAAAAGATTCACCATTCTAGATGCTATTGAGAACATTCATGAGCTGGGCACGGTGGCTCATGGCTGTAATCCCAGTACTTTGGAAGGCTGAGATGGGAGGATCTCTTGAAGACAGTTTGAGACCGGCCTGGGCAATATAGGGAGACCCTGTCTCTACAAAAATTACCCCCCCAAAATTAGCCAGGTATGGTAGTATGCCCCTATGGTCCCAGCTACTCAGGAAGCTGATGTGGGAGGATTGCTTTAGCCATGATTGCACCACTGCACTCCAGCCTGGGCGACAGAGTGAGACCCTGTCTCAAAAAAAAAAAAAAAAAAAAAAAGCCACATCCACCCCAACCTTCCGTAACCAGTACCCTGATCAGTCAGCAGCCATCCACATCAAGGCAAGGCTCTCCACCAGCAAAAAGAATAGGACTCACTGAAGGCTCAGATGATCATTAGCATTTTTTAGCAATAAAGTATTTTTTTTTCTTGTTGTGGAGATGGGACCTTGCTATGTTTGCCAGGCTGGTCTCAAACTTCTGGACACAAGTGATCCTGTCAGCTCTTACTCTGTAAGTTCTGGCATTACAGGCATCAGCCATTGTGCCCAGCCACAACAAAGTATTTTTGAATTAAAGTATGTACATTTTTTTGAAAAAATGCTGTTACACACTTAACAAACTACAGTATAATGTAGACATAACTTTTATACGCACTGGGAAACCAAAAAATTAGCATGACTCTATTTGCAATATTCACTTTATTACTGTGGTCTGCAACTGGACCCGCAATATCTCTGAGGTATGTCTGTATACAGTCTCAACTATTCACTCATTTGCTTCAGTGTGAAGCATGAAATTAATGCAATGCCTTAGAGACTCCCAATTATGTTTTTCTTTTAGAGTCTTAGCCTATGAGTTTAGGGAAGTGAACCAGGAAATAAATAGAGCCAGGGATGGCAACTATCTTTGCTAAGGACAAAGACCACATACTTTCAGATTGTGAACATGTCAAGGATTAGTGTCAGAGAGAGGAGTCCCCAGATAGACATATTGGAAGAGAGAGATAAGATCATTGTTGACGTTTGTTGAGTCCTTATACGGGTGTGGCACTGTCTTTATCTCTTTACATGCATATTATCTTCTTTCATCTTCAAGTTTGTAAATTATGTGACCTTTTTTTACAAAAGAGAAAAATGAAGTTTAACAAGCCTCAAAAAAACTTGCCTGAGGTCACAGACAGATCTGCTAAGTGACTGCGCAGATGATTGACAGAGCTATGATATTTACCCATTTTGCAACTTCACTGAGGAAAAAAAAAATACACAGTCTTACTTTGCATGTTATTGCAGGACCATAAAAATGACCAGCAAATTGAAACCATGCAAAACAAACTTAATATCTGGGGGGAAAATTGTGATTGTCCTGTGACTTTTCTTTTTTTTTTTTTTTTTTGAGACAGAGTCTCACGCTGTCACCCAGACTGGAGTGCAGTGGCGCGATCTCGGCTCACTGCAAGCTCCGCCTCCTGGGTTCACGCCATTCTCCTGCCTCAGCCTCCTGAGTAGCTGGGACTACAGGCGCCCGCCACCGCGCCCGGCTAATTTTTTGTATTTTTAGTAGAGACGGGGTTTCACTGTGGTCTCGATCTCCTGACCTTGTGATCCGCCCGCCTCGGCCTCCCAAAGTGCTGGGATTACAGGCGTGAGCCACCGCGCCCGGCGTCCTGTGACTTTTCAAAATGTTTGTCTGTAGTCCCAGCTACTTGGGAGGCTGAGGCAAGAGGATCACTTAGGTCTGGGAGTTTGAGGGTAGCCTGGGCAACATAGTGAGACCCCATCTCTAAAAAAAAAAAAAATCTTCTTTATCAAAACATTAAAAACTCTTTTGCTGTCTCTTATAAATACGTAGGAAAATGGAAGGAAAAAACCCAACACATTTAGTACACTTTTAGTACACTATAATTTAAAACATTAGAAACACAGACAAAGTGTTTTGTTTCTTCATAAAATATCTTACCAACTGTGAATATACTGGAAACCATTGAATTGTACACTTTAAATGGTGGATTGTATGGTATGTGAACCTCAATAAAGCTGTGAAAAAAAAAAAACTTACCAAGAGTACTTTAAATAGTGCTTGCCTTCTTGTTCTTCTAGTACCACTTATAAGCATCTTTTCTATGTCTTGGTGTATTGTCATATTCCTTTTAAAATTTGGATCAGCTGCCAACATTTTATTCTTTGCGCTTTAAATGTTGCAAAATATCTCAGAGTTCCTTCAGTATGAAGTTTTTTTTTGGCCAGCATCATTTCCACTGGGAAAGCTTCATCCTTTTATCACAGCCACTTTCCTCATTTATGTTGATAAGTTCATCCTCACCAAGTTCCTTTAGCTGTAGATCTGCAACGTCTTGAATGATGGCAGTGTCAGCATCCCCACAGTCACCTATTTCTTCTAGAACTCCATGTACGGTTGATTCCAATTTCACTTCAAGTGGTACCACTTTTTGTTTCTTTGATGGCCAATTCCCTCTTTTGATTTTCCATTTTTGTAAAATGTCACATGGGTTTATCACTGGGAGACAAAAAGGCAACACAACTGTATACTTTGCTGTTTGTGTGTGAAATGAATAACAGATTCACAGTGACCAGTCACTGATTGACTTTGGAAGCTATGACATGATTTGTCACTAATCATGATGGACATCTGTCATTTATATTGTGATCTTTGAGCTGAAGAGCTAGCAACAGGAGGCCGGGCATGGTGGCTCATGCCTGTAATCCCAGCACTTTGAGAGGCTGAGGTGGGTGGATCACCTGAGGTCAGGAGTTCGAGACCAGCCTGGCCAACATGGTGAAACCCTGTCTCTACTAAAAATACAAAAATTAGCCGGGCCTGGTGGCACACGCCTATAATCCCAGCTACTGGGGAGGCTGAGGCAGGGGAATCGCTTGAACCCAGGAGGCGGAGGTTGCGGTGAGCCGAGATTACGTCACTGCACTCCAGCCTGGGTGATAAAGCAAGACTCCATCTCAAAAAAAAAAAGTTTGAAAAGGCCGGGTGTGGTGGCTCATGTCTGTAATCCTAGCACTTGGGGAGGCAGAGGCCGGAGGATCGCTTGAGCCCAGGAGTTTGAGACCTGCCTGGGCAACGTAGCGAGACCCCATTCTCCAGAAGAGGGAAAAAAAAGATGAAATGGTGCAAAAATAGGATTGCCTGTGTGTGTGTATGTGTGCGAGTGTGTATGTGTATATGTGAGTGTGAGGGTGTGTGTTGAGAGTGTATGCATATGTGCATCTGTGTGTGTGTGCTTGAAAGCATGAATGTGACTGTGTAATATACCCTAAAGGCCTTGTTGTTATTCTGTTTCCTAGCACTGTAACTTCTCCTGCCCTATCCCTGGCTCTTAAATGCACAATTATAATGTTAAATTGATGATATATATTTGGTATTTTTTTTTTTTTATTTTTCTTTTTTTTTTTGAGACGGAGTCTCGCTGTGTCGCCCAGGCTGGAGTGCAGTGGCGCGATCTCGGCTCACTGCAAGCTCCGCCTCCCGGGTTCACGCCATTCTCCCGCCTCAGCCTCCGAGTAGCTGGGACTACAGGCGCCCGCCACCACGCCCGGCTAGTTTTTTGTATTTTTAGTAGAGACGGGGTTTCACCATGTTAGCCAGGATGGTCTCGATCTCCTGACCTCGTGATCCACCCGCCTCGGCCTCCCAAAGTGCTGGGATTACAGGCTTGAGCCACCGCGCCCGGCCTTATTTGGTATTTTTAATTCCTAATTTGATATCATTTTAAATTGGAAAAAAAGAAAAGTGGGATTTCTACAAATACTCTAAATGAAAATAGTGAAATTCTCCACTTCATACTAGAGATGTACTCATATTTCTAAAAAGGTTTGTGCAAAAGTCCTCTCAACAACCTGGGCAACATAGTGAGACCCTATCTCTACAAAAATTAAAAAATTGGCCAGGCATGGTGGCTCACACCTGTAATCTCAGCACTTTGGGAGGCTGAGGTGAGTGGATCACCTGAGGTCAGGAGTTCGAGACCAGCCTGGCCAACGTGGCGAAACCCCGTCTCTACTAAAAATACAAAAAAATAGCTGGGTGTGGTGGCATGCACCTGTAATCCCAGCTACTCTGGAAGCTGAGGCAGGAGAATCACTTGAACCTGGGAGGCAGAGGTTGCTGTGAGCCGAGATCGAGTCACTGCTCTCTAGCCTGGGCAACAGGAGCGAAACTCCGTCTCAGTAAAAAAAAAAAGCCAGACATGGTGGCATGTACCTGTAGTCCCAGCTACTCAGGAGGATCACTGGAACCCGGGAGGTTGAGGCTGCTAGCCATGATCATGTCACTGCACTCCAGCCTGGATGACAGAATGAGACCCTGTCTCAAAAAAAAAAGTCCTCTCAACCCAAGCATGTCATGAACAAGCTCTACCAGGTATGCAGAACACATAGCTATTATCATTAATTTTTAGGCCCATCTGAGTTTAACTTATCTGAGTTATATTTGCCATAAAAATTTTGATGCATTAAATAAATATTTAGTGAGTATGATACTATGTGCATGATAATGTGTAGCATAGCTCCTGCCTTCCAATAAGGGAGCTAAGTCATACACAGATGACTAAAACATTGAGTAGTCAGTAATAAGAGTCATAGAAGAGAGATCCCAATAAAGTTCAGAGATGGGATCAAAGAACACCTTTTGGATGAAGCGACATTTGAATAGAACCATGAGAAATGTGTCTAAAAACATTTAGAGCGCCCACAAACAATTTTTTTTTTTTTTTTTTTGAGACAGGGTCTTACTCTGTCACCCCAGCTGGAGTGCAGTGGTGCAGTCTCGGCTCACTGCAACCTCTGCTTCCTGGGCTCAGGTGATCCTCCTGCCTCAGCCTCCCAAGTAGCTGGGACTACAGATATGCGCCACCAGGCCTGGCTAATTTTTGGATTTTTTTTATTATTATACTTTAAGTTCTAGGGTACATGTGCACAACATGCAGGTTTGTTACGTATGTATACATGTGCCATGTTGGTGTGCTGCACTCATTGACTCGTCATTTACATTAGGTATATCTCTTGATGCTATCGGGTTTCACCATGTTGGCCAGGCTGGTCTCGAACTCCCGACCTCAAGTGACCCAACGGCCTCAGCCTGCCAAAGTCCTGGGCTTACAGGTGTGAGCCACCGCACCTGGCCAACTATTCATTCTTGTATCTCTTTTCCTTTTTCTTTCTTTTTTTTTTTTTAATTGAGATGGAGTCACTCTGTCACCCAGGCTGGAGTGCAGTGGCGCGATCTTGGCTCACCACAACCTCCGCCTCCCGGGTTCAAGCAATTCTGCTGCCTCAGCCTCCCAAGTAGCTGGAACTAGAGGCGCATGCCACCATGCCTGGCTAACTTTCGTATTTTTAGTAGAGATGGGTTTTCACCATGTTGGCCAGGCTGGTCTGGAACTCCTGACTTCAGGTGATCCACCCACCTCAGCCTCCCAAAGTTGTGGGATTACAGGTGTGAGCCACCACACCTGGCCAACTAATCATTCTTAATTGTTTTTTCCTCACAGTATCGCAGTTTTTTCGATGAGGCCCCTGCATTTTCTGGCGGCAGAAATAACAGCTGGCGCAAATTAAATCTTGAAAGTATTCCCAGGACAATGCTAATGTATGACATAGTTCATTATTCAGAGTCTGGAGTAATCTCAAACCGTCTACGAAATGAAATGAAGTTTCTATTACAGAGACCAGTAACGCGAGAGATCCATAAGCACCAGCTACGGATTGTTTCTGAAAACAGGTAAAACAGATTCTTCACTGGGGTTACAATGCTAGGGGTATATCTGAAAATGTTCACATTCTGCCAGATAGCTCACTAAAGATAATAGGATATATGGGAAAAATAGAGTTGGGGCAGATTGCTCAAAACATATGCAACTTTGTAAACACAGCACCAACAAAAAGGACAATTTGTACTTGGGGAGATGACTTGTACCACCAGACAGGCAACTCAGTGTAGCTGGAGGCTGCCACAGAAAATATAAAAAATGAACAACCATCGAGTGGAGATGCTGGCAACTCTTTCATTAGAGCAGTTAGTGGGCATGGAGACAGTGCACATGGAAGTGGGACCCTGGGCCAGCGTGGTTGCCTTTTTTTTTTTTTTTTTTTTTTTGAGATGGAGTCTCACTCTGTTCCCCAGGCTAGAGTGCAATGGCGCAATCTCGGCTCACTGCAACCTCCGACTCCCGGGTTCAAGCGATTCTCCTGCCTCAGCCTCCCAAGTAGCTGGTATTACAGGGGCCCGCCAGCATGCCCGGCTAATTTTTGTATTTTTAGTAGAGACTGATTTTCACCATACTGGCCAGGCTGGTCTCGAACTCCTGATCTTGTGATCCGCCCACCTCAGCCTCCCACAGTGCTGGGATTACAAGTGTGAGCCGCAGTGCCCGGCTGCATGGTTGCCTTTTAAGTGGACATGAGAGGCAGTGCGATCTGCCAAGAACCAGGAGCCATCCAAGGCCGGAGTGGGGGTAGGGGAGGAGTAGGGTGAAGGGCAGTGAGGGTGAGTTGGGGGTGGGGTGTGCCTCTCTGGGAAGGCAGCACTTGATGCGGGTGCTCATTTTTGTTTTCATGAATACAGCCAAAAGGGCTACCTTTGCCCATGCAGCACAGAACTAAGGGCTTTTTCCTTTTTTTGCTGAAGGTTATAATTCTATTCTTGCTACTCTGGCTCCCCTTGCCTAAGATAAATTGCATATAAATTAGAGTGACGTCATTCCCCTTTTTACCAATAGCATGTGAGCCAGTTCACATTGTAGAAATGGATGTTGTAGCAAAATAGATGTATTATGATCTGAAACAACATGGACAGAATATAACCGCTCCCATTATATTCCTTTTCTCTTTCCATTACTAAGCCTCACTTAGCCCATCTTATTTACAAATTAGCTGCTTTCTTAAAAGAAGAAAGAGATAATAATATGTAAGAGGACCTACTGGTAATCTATTTTCACACTCTTATAATTAAAATGAAAAATACTCCCTTTGTGCCTGAAGAAGACACTGATGACCCACTGTCAAGAAAACACGCTGGGTTTTTTTTTCAGGAGTAGAGATGAGTGATTCTGACCCAATAACATAATTTAACCCATATATTTTATGATCAAGGCTATACATTTGCCAGACAGATGGCCTGGTTTAGGGCACAGTCTGTCATGAAATAGATTTTCTCTAACTCATCCATATGAGCACTGAGTATAGAATTTAACCCTATTACCACCAAGGTCAAATAAATGATGTAATTTTCTCTGCCACCATATATAACTCCAATCTCCCTGCTATTTGGATTTATCCTACTGAGTATCCAAGAATAAGTCATTTCAGAGCCAAATAAGTAGCCGAATTATTAATCAATTGAATAGAAAAAATACTTTCATAAAGCCATCTTTGAATGCAGTTGTAGTTTAGCATCTCCCAGAAGCAAACCCTGAGACAGAGATTTGGGAGGTGATCTCAGGAACAACTGAAGGGAGAGGGTAGAAAAGTGGAAGGCAGCCAAAACAGTGTGTGTTAGCAAGCAAGTTACCCCTGTGGGTAACTGGAGCTTAATCCCCCCTGGGAATGTGAGATTCAATGTAGAACATGCAACTTAGAATTATCCCACAAGGGACAAGGGAATTACAGTATTGATACATCAACACCCATCAGTCATTGGTTAAGGGTTGCTTAGGAAGGGACATATTAATTCTCAGGCACTTTTGACCTTCCCTGCACATGGGCTTTTTTCTTTTCTTTCTTTTTTTTTTTAGACCGAGTTTCGCTCTTGTCGCCCAGGCTGGAGTGCAGTGGCGCGATCTCGGCTCACTGCAACCTGCGCCTCCCGGGTTCAAGCGATTCTCCTGCCTCAGCCTTCCTGAGTAGCTAGGATTACAGGCATGCGCCACCACGCCTGGCTAATTTTGTATTTTTAATAGAGACAGGGTTTCTCCATGCTGATCAGGTTGGTCTCTAACTCCTGAACTCAGATGATCCGCCCGCCTCGGCCTCCCAAAGTCCTGGGATTACAGGCGTGAGCCACCGCGCCGGCGGGCTTTTCTTTTCAAAGAAAGTTTTCAGACTGAGTGATGCAGATGCTGGCAGTTGAAAGTTGAGTCTATGTGCCTTATAATAGTAAGGACAGGGGGCATAGCATCTGATCCCAGCACTGACAAAAACAGCTTGTCTGTCCAACCATTATGAAATGTAATACTTTTTTTTTTTTTTTGAGACGGAGTCTCGCTCTGTCGCCCAGGCTGGAGTGCAGTGGCGTGATCTCTGCTCACTGCAAGCTCTGCCTCCCGGGTTCACGCCATTCTCCTGCCTCAGCCTCCCAAGTAGCTGGGACTACAGGCGCCCGCCTCCACACCTGGCTAATTTTTTGTATTTTCGGTAGAGACGGGGTTTCACCGTGTTAGCCAGGATGGTCTCGCTCTCCTGACCTCGTGATCCACCCGCCTGGGCCTCCCAAGTAGCTGGGATTAAAGGCACCCGCCACCACACCCAGCTAATTTTTGTATTTTTTTTTTTTTTTAGTAGAGACAGGGTTTCACCATGTTGGCCAGGCTGGTCTCGAACTCCTGACGTCAGGTGATCTGCTTGCCTCAGCCTCCCAAAGTGCTGGGATTACAGGCATGAGCCACCACGCCTGGCCGAAATGTAATACTTTTTTGTGTTAGTATATGGTGTAAAAAAATAAGATTCAAATGGCTACTACATAGTATTTTCTAGGAAAGCTAATTTTAAATTGATAATAGGTTTTATAATTTTTATAATCATTGCTGTCAGTATCATCATCTGTACACCTTCATAAGTGCCAGATAAAGAACTATGCTATGTAAACTCAAGCAGAAATGATAACTTTAACCTAAAAGCTTACATGAAATGCTTTTCCAATGTTGCTGAGGTTTATGATATATTTGCTAGAGAAAGCTTTAATAAAATTTGGAACTTGCTTTGCATTTAAATTTTATTCTGTGTGATTTTTCTGTTTTTAATACAAACATTTTCTAGGGGTCCATCCTTAACTGTCCAACCTCTGTATCGGCCCTACAAACAGCAAAATCAAGTTAAATTTCTGGGTCGCCGGTCCAAGCAAGCTCAAATGAAAGTTGAAAAAATGAGAAAGGTGTATTTGGCAAAAGAAAAAAATACTTCTGAGGTGACTGTAAGTTTAACTTGTACTGAATTCATTGTTTTGGACAATATTCAAACTGTCTGTAAAGTAGCTGTACTTACGTAAATGAAATTTTCCTAATCTAAAGTTCAAGGCTGAAACACATTTGACACATTTATCATGGGTAGTATAAAGCGAATTTCATCTTGGTAATATTTTTTAAAAATTCTTAATATTGGTAGCAATTCTGATAAAAAACCAGCTGTTTTGACTCCATATCAGCATGAGTTGGCAAAAAAAATTATTTTCTCTGTATGTTCACACTGTTGATTCAGCACATCTCTGATGGTGGTTTTCTCAAAATGGAAGTCATTTCTATCTAAATTTATTAAGAACTATGCTATATAAAATCTGCCTCAGTATACTTTTACATCATAGGAATTTACAACAGACATGTATTCATGTATTACTTTGTAATTTTAAAAATCGTTGTAAATATTTTGAGATGAGGATAAATATAGTCAAATATTAAAATATAAAGTAGTAAAAACCAAATATATAACACTTCCTACTTTTATTGATAATTCTGCCTAGGAACCAAAAACGGACCCATCAGGTACAAAGGATAACTGTCATCTCCACTCCATCTTTTGACATTGTGAAAACTAAGGAATTTATGTCAGAGCATCAGCTGGAAAAAGAAAAAAGAGGACTCATTTTCCTGGTATCAAAACTTGGCAGTTGGTGATTCTCCATCATGATAATGCACAGTTAATTGACAGAAAACCAAAGTTGTTTAACAATCTGCTTGTCTGTCTGTAAATGATGAGTATGAGTAATAAAGGAAAATAACATAGAATAAGTCCTGAGTATGCTCTCTTTTTTTTTTTTTTTTTTTTTGAGACGGAGTCTTGCTCTGTCACCCAGGCTGGAGTGCTGTGGCCGGGTCTCAGCTCACTGCAAGCTCCGCCTCCCGGGTTCCCGCCATTCTCCTGCCTCAGCCTCCCGAGTAGCTGGGACTACAGGCGCCCGCCACCTCGCCCGGCTAGTTTTTTGTATGTGTTTAGTAGAGACAGGGTTTCACCGTGTTAGCCAGGATGGTCTCGATCTCCTGACCTTGTGATCCGCCCGTCTCGGCCTCCCAAAGTGCTGGGATTACAGGCTTGAGCCACCGCGCCCGGCCGAGTATGCTGTCTTAACTAAATGTGTGACATATTTTAAGCCTTTTTGAATTGCCATAGGAACAAATTCTTTTTGTTTTTTTTTGTTTTTGTTTTTGTTTTTGAGACAGAGTCTCTCTCTGTCGCCCAGGCTGGAGTGCAGTGGCGCAATCTCGGCTCACTGCAAGCTCTGCCTCCCGGGTTCACGCCATTCTCCTGCCTCAGCCTCCCGAGTAGCTGGGACTACAGGCGTCCGCCGCCTCGCCCGGCTAGTTTTTTTTGTATTTTTTAGTGGAGACGGGGTTTCACCGGGTTAGCCAGGGTGGTCTCCATCTCCTGACCTCGTGATCCACCCGTCTCGGCCTCCCAAAAGTGCTGGGATTACAAGCTTGAGCCACCGCGCCCGGCCAGGAACAAATTCTTTTACTGACAGAATTTTAATCTAAACAAATTATTTCTATTAGATGCCCTTGAACTAGCAGTATACAGTTTTGTTCAAGAGATCAGTCCGTGGGACTTTTATTCGATTTTGATTTTCCTTCATTTAAACAAATATCTGAACAGGCCATGCTTAGCATAAATATTAGAATTCATAGAATGAAAGGCTCCTTTTGAGTCAGCTTCTAGTATTTTTTTTTAAGTTGAAATTCATTTTTACAGAACAGCTTGTGAATGACCTATTCTAAATTATAATAAAAGTAATAATGGATTTATTGCTACGGGAGGCGTGACATGGCATAACTAATCATTATTGAGCATTGAAGCACCTGAGACAGAATGCTGCATCTGCTTTAATCTACTTTGGATGTTTTTCAAGTATCAAGTCTGTTTGGAGTAATATTTATCAATTTCATTTTTAATTGATAAATTGTCATTCCTAATATAGTATAAATTATTGATTTCTTTTGTGATCCAGGCTGTTGGATTATATCAAACTTTACACAGAGGCTATGATAATTAAAGTGCAATAATTTATTGAACTTCAAAGATTCAATTTTTAATTTTACTTAACATCTAAAACGTGTAGGTTGATTGCTGATCTAATTCAGGCACGGCAGCCTATAAAAAGGATCTCATTCTCTGCTAAAATATTCTCTTACATGATAAAGAATATTGGAGTAAATGTGTATGATTCTCACTGGAATATATTTAACATAAATGTTCTCTCTTTGATATTAATGCATTGTCATTTGATGTTCACAAATGAAGTGATAATCCCCTTGTTTTCAGAGCTTGTACTGGACACTGGTTGAATAGAAAAACAGCTATTTGTCTTCATGAGTCACACATGTTTTCATTCATTAATTTGGGATGTAGTCTCTCATCTGATCAAATGCATATCAGACTCCATCTATAGTGTGTGTAATAACAAACGAAGATTTTAGGTAGCAAGATGGAGGGAAAAGACAAAGGAAGGACATACTCTTTATGTTTCAGGATTCCCATTTCTCATATTTCATTAGCTATAACTTTGTCTCATCACAACATCTAGCTCCAGGAGAGGCTGGGAAATGTATTTTTGTTTGGGGCATGTATGTACCCAACTAAAATTCTGTTGTCATAAAAGAAATGGTAGTGGATATTAAGCCACAACTAGCTTCTGCTCCCAGAGATCATGCCTTCTATCAATTCTTTTAACTCACATTAAACAATATAACCACATCACAGAAAATCCTTTTGAAAGTAGAATTACACATAATCCCATCACCATAATATAACAACTGTTTTAATTTGCTTATACCTTTCTAATCTGTCTAGATGCACACATATTTTTCACATAGTTGTAATAATAGCTAACATATAGATTTAAACTTTTCACTTATACCTTTTTTTTTTTTTTTTTGAGATGGAGCTATGCTCTTGTTGCCCAGGCTGGAGTGCAATGGCATGATCTTGGCTCACTGCAACCTCTGCCTACCAGGTTCAAGCAATTCTCCTGCCTCAGCCTCCTAAGCAGCTGGGATTACAGGCATGCACCACCCGCCTGGCTAATTTTGTATTTTTAGTAGAGACAGGGTTTCTCCATGTTGGTCAGGCTGGTCTTGAACTCCTGACCTCAGGTGATCGCCCGCCTTGGCTTCCCAAAGTGCTGGGATTGCAGGCGTGAGCCACCATGCCCGGTCGCTTTTCACTTATATCTTAAACGTAATCCACTTAAAAATAATTTAATGGGTATACAATAGCCCATTGAATTGATAAAGCATAATTTATCTAGCCATACTCATATCATTGGATATTTCAGTTGTTTCTATTTTTTTTACTACTACAGGTAATTAACATTAGAATGAACATTTTCATACACAGTCTTCTTTTGTTTTTTTTTGTTATTTATTTTTAGCATAATTGCACTATAATCGGAGAGTATGATTTGTATGATACTGATTCTGGGAAGCTTGTTGAGACTTGCTTTACAGCTAAGTACATTGTCCATTTTCTTTTTTTTTTTTTTCTTTTTTTTTTTTTGAGACAGAGTCTCGCGCTGTGTCACCCAGGCTGGAGTGCAGTGGCGCGATCTCGGCTCACTGCAAGCTCTGCCTCCCAGGTTCACGCCATTCTCCTGCCTCAGCCTCCGAGTAGCTGGGACTACAGGCGCCCGCCACCACGCCCGGCTAGTTTTTTGTATTTTTAGTAGAGACGGGGTTTCACCATGTTAGCCAGGATAGTCTCGATCTCCTGACCTCGTGATCCACCCGCCTCGGCCTCCCAAAGTGCTGGGATTACAGGCTTGAGCCACTGCGCCCGGCCACATTGTCCATTTTCATAAATGTTTCTTGTACTCTTAAGAAAAAATGTGCATTCGGCCGGACACAGTGGCTCAAGTGATCCTCCCGCCTCAGCTTCCCTCAGCTTCCCAAAGTACTGGAATTATAGGCATGAGCCACCACTCCTGGTCCCTTTATTCCTAATAATGCATTTTGCTTGGAAGACTTTTTTGTTTGTTTGGTTTTTGGTGTTTTTTTTTTGTTTGTTTTGAGATGGAGTCTTGCTCTGTTGCCCAGGCTGGAGTACAGTGGTTCAATCATAGCTCACCACAACCTCTACCTCCTGGGTTCGAGTGATTCTCCTTGCTAGCCTCCCGAGTAGCTGGGATCACAGGCATGCACCACCATGCCCAGCTAATTTTAAAAAATATTTTTAGTAGAGGCAGGGTTTCACCATTTTGGCCAGGCTGGTCTTGAACTCCTGACCCCAGGTGATCCACATGCATCAGCCTCCCAGAGTGCTGGGATTACAGGCGTGAACCACCACGCCCGGCTGGAAGACTATTTTGTCTCATGTGAACAGAGCTACTCTAGCGTTCTTCTGGTTAGTGTCTGCCTGGCATATCCCTTTCCATCTTTTTAAATTTTCAACCTTTTCATGTGTCAGAAACTGGCTAGATGCTCACTGACTTCATTTTCTCTTCCTGAGAACACATTTCCCAACATTTTTTGCAGCTATGTTGGGACCCTGTGAACTGACTTCTGGCTAGAGGAATGTGAGCAGAAGTGATGTATATCACTTCTAGCCTTGGCCCCTAAAATAAATGTGGTCTTCTATTCCCCTCTCCCCTTCCTCTCGTTCCTGTGGCTGGAGGCAAAGAACTCCATGGTGGTAGAAGCAGGATTGAAGGATTCCAGATTCCTATTCTCCTTCAATCCTATGACTGATTGAAGAAGAGACAGCCAGAGCAGCAGCCTGACTTGATGAACTGTAATGTGAGCAAGAAATACACTTCGTTGTGTTAAGTCCCAATAATCTCAGGAGTTATTTGCTACAACAGATAACATCAATCATTCTGATATAATGTCAAATACACTGTCCTTGTGTTTTAGGTTTTCTCTAGGATACTGCAAATATCTAGATTGTTTTTGTTTTAATTCAATCCCAGGACATCTTTAACTGGTGAGTTTAATTCATTTATACTTTATTGCAATTTTAATTAATTGCTAACATATTTGGAATTATTTTTACCATTTTATTTTGTGCTATCTCTCCTGCTTTTTCTTTTTCTTTCCCCTGCCGTTCCTGTTTTCTTTCAGATTTCAATTCTACATTTTTCCCCCTACTATTTTGGAAGTTATACACTCTGGGTTTGTTGTTGTTGTTTTTGAGACGGTGTCTTGCTTTGTCACTCAGACTGGAGTGCAGTGACTCGATCTCAGCTCACTGCAACCTCCGCCTCCCGGGGTCGAGCGATTCTCCTTCCTAGCCTCCCGAGTAGCTGGGATCACATGCTTGCGCCACCATGCACAGCTAATTTTCAAAAATATTTTTAGTAGAGGCAGGGTTTCACCATGTTGACTAGGCTGGTCTCAAACTCCTGGCCTCAAGCGATCCTCCTGCCTCAGCCTCCCAAAGTGGTGGGATTACAGGCATGAGCCACCGCGCCTGGCCGACTCTGTTTTTATTCTTAGTGATTATGTGTAAATTTTGGCACGTGTACTTACAATCTAAAGTTAATCAATAGCTCCACTCTCCTCCCAAACTAAGAATGCTAATCACCATCCTTTTGTCTTACAGGTTATTGTTATATCTAATATTTTAGCACTATCTTGTTTTTAACTTCCAGCTTAGATATTATTATTGTTAATCTCAGACTTTCCTTCTGAGATCATTTTTCTTTATCCTGATGTGTATTCTTAAAAGCTCCTTTAAGGAGCATCTTTTGGTAATAATTACTCTTTTAGTTTTTGGTTTTCTGAAAATGACCTCATTTTGCCCCTATTCTTAAATATGTAATTTAGGTAGGTGTCAAATTCTACATTGGCTGTGGTTTTCTCTCCGCAATGCGAAGTCTTGTTCCACTGTCTTCTGGCTGCTGCCTCCAGTCTAATTGTTATTTCTTTTAAATGATCTCTTTTTTTTCTCTGACAACTTTGAAGATGTTCTTTTCATATTTTGTGTTTCTCAGTTATACTGAAGAAGACTATCTCTTCCATGTTCTTTCTCTATTTACATTTCTTTTTACCTTACTGTCCTTTGAGGATCTGACTTTATGTAGAGGTCTCATTGTCAACCCCCTACTTTCCCTGAGCACAAGAGCTTGTCTTCTACACACCTGAGATCATTAAAATCAAAACTCGGCCGGGCACAGTGGTGGCTCATGCCTGTAATCCCAGCACTTTGGGAGACCGAGGCGGGTGGATCACCTGAGGTAAGGAGTTCAAGACCAGCCTGACCAACATGGCAAAACCCTGTCACTACTAAAATACAAAAATTAGCCAGGTGTGGTGGTGGGGGCCTGTAATCCCAGCTACTCAGAAGGCTGAGGCAGGAGAATCGCTTGAACCCAGGAGGCAGAATTTGCAGTGAGCCGAGATTGTGCTATTGCACTCCAGCCTGGGCAATAGGAGAGAAACTGCATCTAAAAAAAGAAAAAAAAAAAACCCCGAAACTTTAGGTCCCTGGTGTTGACACAAGTGCCCAGGGTTTCAGTCATTTACCTTGCTAGTGTGTAGCTTTCTCTTTATTTTTCACTCCTGAGGACTTTTCCTTCTTACAAGCTCAATTATGCCTTTTAAAAGATGTTTTTGCATTTTATCTAGAATTTCTATGGTTTTTACAATGGGTTGGTTTTTTTCAGGATATTTGGTCTACTGATTTCTCCTAAGCCAGAGTCCATGTTGTCACTTCATTATGTTTAATTATAGGCTTAGGCTAAAATCTTGAGAGTGGTACTACTTACATCAGAGATTTTAAACATTTTTATAGCTGTTTATATGCATTGTCATATTGCTTTTCAGCCGTTTGCTCTTTGAGTGGTGTGATATTGATGTTTGTTTATACTTCATGGAGGCAGAGTGCTATGATAGAGTATGGGCTTTGAATCTGCCAGATTTGGTTCTCTCTCTCCCTATCGTCATCTCTCCCTCAACCCCTCCATTATTTACATATATAGAGATTAGAGAACATTTTTTCCTTAAATGTTTTGTTGTGGTTTGAAATGTGAGAGAATTAAGAAAAAAGGTGCCATTTGAGAGGGAGAGAAGGAAGATGCATGTAGGAGAACTTCTGGCTAAAAATGCTGGCTTGAGCATCGAAGTCTCTTTCCCCCTTCAAACCCCACTTCAATAACAGTAAGGAGATTTTTTTAGAGCCTAAACCTTGATGAAGAAGAGAAATCAGAGAAAACAGTAGCAACATCTTGTCAGCCAGAAAGCTTTTAAATGAGTGCTGGTTGAATAGCAGATCTGAGAAAACTGAGTTTTAAACTGGTGTTGAAAAACAACTAAGAAGCAAATCAGTTTACACTGAGGGAACCCCCTAGAAGACTCAGGAATTGGCAACAGCAGGTAACCTTTGGAAGTGAGGGGTGAAGTAGAAGGAGTTGGTTGAAAATTTGTTTAACAAGCAGTTACAGCACCAAATCCTTTCCCCACTGTTAGGGGTTGAATTGTGACTACCCCGCCACCTCTCATCCCTCCAACCCTCCTCTGAAAAAATATGTTGAAGTCCTAACCCCCAGTACTTTAGAATGTGACCTTATTTGGAGATAGGGTTGTTGCAGATGTAATTCATTAAGATGAGGTCATACAGAGTACGTTGGGCCCCTAATCCAATATGACTGTTGTCCTTATAAGAAGACAGCCATGTAAAAACAAAGACCCATGGGGAGAACACCACGTAATGATAAAGAGACTGGAGTTATGCACTTTCAAGCCAAGGGATGTCAAAGATTGCCAGCAAACCACCACAAACTACACAGAGGCAGGGAAAGAGTCTCCTCTGCAGGTTTCAGGGGGAACATGGCCCTGCAGACACCTTGATCATGGACTTCTAGCCTCCAGAACTGTGAGACAATGAATTTCTGTTGTGTTAAGTCATCCACTTTGGAGTATTTTGTTACTGCAAATACCTAGGAGACTAATATAACCACCTTGCAGTCAGGCAACTGCTTCTCCTTCACTTGGGCACAAAACCGGACACTTTTTTGTCTAGAGAGAGCAAAGCAAAAGTTCTCTGAACTGGAAAACATAAGGGACAGCTAGGGGCCAAGGTACTGTCCTGAGGACAGCGGTTAAGCAAAAGTTGACATACTGAATGTTGAGACTCCTGCCCTCTTCTCCCACCAGGCACTCAAAATGCTGGCCGTTAGGGTTACACCCTCCATGAAATTTAGAAGAGACTTCTCTGGAGAGTCTGGCCAACAAGGGAAAAGACTTCAAAATACTGGTATGAAGGGAGTCTTACAACTCATGGCCCAACTAGGCAAGGAAGCTTATAGCTTCCGTGTAGCCAACTACACAGAGCCTCCAATCTTGTTTTTTTGGCTCCCCACTTATACATAAGCACAGATGGCTGGGCGCGGTGGCTCACACCAGTAATCCCAGCGCTTTGGGAGGCTGAGGTGGGTGGATCACCTGAGGTCAGGAGTTCAAGACCAGCCTGGCCAACATGGCAAAACCCTGTCTCTACTAAAAATTCAAAAAATTAGCTGGGTGTGGTGGCATGCGCCTGTAGTCCCAGCTACTCGGGAGGCTGAGGCACGAGAATCACTTGAACCCAGAAGATAGAGGTTGCAGTGAGCTGAGATCACGTCACTGCACTTCAGCCTAGGAGACAGAGTGAGACTCCGTCTCAAAAAACAAATAAAATAATAAGAAACAGGCCAGGCGTGGTGGCTCAAGCCTGTAATCCCAGCACTTTGGGAGGCTGAGACGGGCGGATCACTAGGTCAGGAGATCAAGACCATCCTGGCTAACAAGGTGAAACCCCGTCTCTACTAAAAAATACAAAAAACTAGCCGGGCGTGGTGGCGGGCGCCTGTAGTCCCAGCTACACAGGAGGCTGAGGCAGGAGAATGGCGTAAACCCAGGAGGCGGAGCTTGCAGTGAGCTGAGATCCCGCCACTGCACTCCAGCCTGGGCGACAGAGCCAGACTCTGCCTCAAAAAAAGAAGAGGAAGAGGAAGAGGAAGAAGGAGAAGGAGAAGGAGAAGGAAATAAGTACAGATAACCAGCCATCACTGGACATCTGAGGAAAGCTTGTGGCATGAAAGACAGAGAAGCAAACAGAGGAGAAAACTTGAAGGAAATAAATGATCCAAATATAGAAACCTCAAAAAAAAAAAAAACAAAAAAAAAACCAAAAAAACAGACCACTAATAAGAGACAAGAAAAGATACTGCCTTCATGAAATAAGAACAGCATGGTTGGCTAGGCACAGTGGCTCACACTTGTAATCCCAGCACTTTGGGAGGCCAAGGTGGGTGGATCACCTGAGGTTGGGAGTTCGAGACCAGCCTGACGAACATGGAGAAACCCTGTCTCTACTAAAAATACAAAATTGGCTGGGCGTGGTGGTGCATGCCTGTAATCCCAGCTACTACTCGGGAGGCTGAGGCAAGAGAATCGCTTGAACCTGGGAGGCAGTGGTTGCGGTGAGCCGAAATCACGCCATTACATTCCAGCCTGGGCAACCAGTGAAACTCTGCCTCAAAAAAGAAAAGAAAAGAAAAAAGAACAGCATGGTTATATGTATGTGTGTGTATGAAAATTCTAATCGTTTTGGATTTTAAAGCCTCAAAGATTTGAATTTAAAGTTAAGGAAGTCAAGGCCAGGCACAGTGGCTCACACTCGTCATCCCAGCACTTTGGGAGGCCGAAGCAGGTGGATCACTTGAGCCTGGGTTCGAGACCAGCCTGGGCAATATGGCAAAACCATGTTTAATTTAATTTTTTTTTTTTTTTTTTTTGAGACGGAGTCTCGCTCTGTTGCCCAGGCTGGAGTGCAGTGGCCGAATCTCAGCTCACTGCAAGCTCCGCCTCCCGGGTTCACGCCATTCTCCTGCCTCAGCCTCCCGAGTAGCTGGGACTACAGGCGCCCGCCACCTCGCCTGGCTAGTTTTTTGTATTTTTTAGTAGAGACGGGGTTTCACCGTGTTAGCCAGGATGGTCTCGATCTCCCGACCTCGTGATCCGCCCGTCTCGGCCTCCCAAAGTGCTGGGATTACAGGCTTGAGCCACTGCGCCTGGCCTTAATTTAATTTTGTATTTAATTTTTAATTATGAAAATTAGCCAGATGTGGTGGCACACACCTGTGGTCCCAGCAACTCAGGAAGCTGAGGTGAGAGGATTGCTTGAGCTCAGGAGGCGGAGATTGTAGTGAGCTGAGATTGCCCCACTTCACTCCAGCCTGGGCAAAGGAGCAAGACCCTATCTCAAAAAAATATATAAAATAAAGTTAACAAACTCTTCCAGGAGTAAATCAGAACCACAAGGTTTCATTGTAAAATTTTAAAATACTGGGGACAAAGACAAAGAAATGGTCCCATAAATTTCCAGAGAGGAGAAACTGATTTTACATATAGAATCAAGATCAGACTTCTCAACAGCAACACTGAAGCAATCAATGTCTTTATAATTCTGAGGAAAATCATTTCCTACCTAGAATTCTAAAATCAGGCAAACTCTAAATGAGTTTGAGGGCAGAATTAAGGACATTTTCAGACATGCAAGAGTACAGGAATTTTTACCTCCCGTATGCATTTCTCAAGAAACTTTAGAGGATGTTGTTTCACCAATACAAAAGTATAAACAAGGAAAGAAGGTGAATATGGGATCCAAGAAACAAGAAACAGGGGATGCAGCGTAAGAGGGGTAAAGGGAATCCCTGATGAGAAAGTCTCCAAATAGCAGACATTGAGCAGACTTAGAGAAACAAATCCAGATTGGAGCAGACCACATGGTTCCAGAAGAGACTTTTTAGGTAGATGAACTCATAAACTTAATACGTTTGAATATGAAGGATTTATGCAAGTGAGAGAAAGTCTGAGGATATGGATTTAGGAAACCAAACAAAAGGGAAAAAATGAGAAAAAAAGAAACCCAGAACAGTTATTAGCTTCAGGAAAAAACCAAAAAGTTGGAAAGGAAGAATAATCATAGTATATTACACATCTGAGCAGTAAATAACATTTTCCTTTACTGATCTAACTAAAATTAGAATATAACCATATGTGAAACCTGGAGGGATAGGAAATGTGTATGTGTGTAGCTGGGTAGGGAATGAGAGAGAATTTAATCCTTACGTCCCATAATGGAAAGTCAATAAATGATGTCTGTCTTAGTCTGTTCAGGCTACTATAACAGAGTACCATAAACAGGGCGGTTTATAAACAACAGAAATTTCTCACAGTTCTGGAGGCTGAGAAGTCCAAAATCAAGGCACTGGTAGATTCAGAGTCTGGTGAGGACTTGCTTCCTGGCTTGTAGGTGGCTGTCTTTTCCCATGACAGAAACGGGCAAGTAAGCTCTCTGGGGTCTCTTATGAGGGCACTAATCCCATTCATGAGAGCTCTACCCTAGTGACCTATATCACTTCCCAAAGGCCCCATCTCTACCATCACACTGGAGGTTAGAATTTCAACATATGAATTGGAGTGGAGGTGGGAACACAATCATTCAGTCTATAGCCATGTCCAAAACTGAAAAATCAAGAGGTATCTAATTTTGAGAGGTGGAGGTCAATACCAAAAGAATCAGATAAAATACTTGAAACTGCTGCCTCTGAGGATCAGAAAATGGAGAACTATTTGATTTTTAAAACTGCAAGTATGCATTTGCTTTTAAAAACTAAATTTAAAAAGCACAAGAAAGTCGGGGAATTGTTAGGATGAATACAAGAGTGTGCTAAAGTGGCTCACACTTAGCTTGCTGTTGTTAAATTTTTAACACTCATTGTTAAATTTTCAGGAATTTTGTGAGCTGGTTGTTAAGTATAGCCATTATTAAAAATTAAATTGTAGTCAGGCACAGTGGCTCATGCCTGTAATCCCAGTGCTTTGGGAGGCTGAGACAGGTGGATCACTTGAGCACAGGAGTTTGAGACCAGCCTGGGCAACATGGCAAAACCCCATCTCTACAAAAAAAGTTTTTTAATTAGCTGAGCATGGTGGCATACTCCTGTAGTCCCAGCTACTTGGGAGACTGAAGTGGGAGGATCGCTTGAGTCTGGGAGGCAGAGGCTGCAGTAAGCTGAGATCGTACCACTGCACTCCAGCTTGAGCAACAGAGCCAGACACTGTCTCAAAAAGAAAAAAAAAATCGAATTGTATAAACTTGCAATTGTATAGTTTACTTAGGTAAGCTATATTAAAATTACAGGTAAAACTACTCAAAAAGCATCACTTCTAATTATTTTAATTATTATTTAAGGAGAATCATTCTAATGATTCTCTGCATATATGTATATTTCTTGTTGTGTATTTCTTAAACTTTTAAAAGTATAACACATCTGTAGAAAATCATATAAAATGATTTTACAGTTGAATGCATTATTGTAAGGCAAGACACCTTTGTAACTACCATCCATGTCAGAAGAAAGAATCATACCTGACCACCCTAGAAACCTTCTACCCGGCCCTGCACCCTGTCTCTTAAGAGTAACCATTCTCCTGGCTTTTATGGTAATCACCTCATTCTTTTATAGTTTCCTCACCTAAGCACACACCCATACACACTGTAGTTTAATTTTGCCTCTTTTTTTTATATGGCTTTTATTTCTTTTTAATCTGTAGGTTCCCTATCTGCCTCTTTTGTTCTCCCCCTTTACAATTTGTTAATGAAACTGGGTCATTCATTCTGTAACATTTCCCATGATCTAGACTTTGCTGATTGAATTCCTTGGTGTAGCTAACGCGTAAGTCTGTCCTCTGTATTTCCTGTAAATTGAATCTAGAGAATCATTCTTTTCCTTCTTCTTCTTTTTTTTTTTTTTTTTTTTTGAGGCAAGTTTTCACTCTGTGGCTCAGGCTGGAGTGCAATGGCATGATCTCGGCTCACTGCAACCTCCACCTCCCAGGCTCAAGCAATCCTCCCACCTCAGCCCCCCAAGTAGCTGGGACTACAGGCTGTGCCACCACGCCCAGCTAATGTTTGTGTTTTTTGTAGAGGCAGGGTTTCACCATGTTGCCCAGGCTGGTCTTGAACTCCTGAGCTCAAGCGATCGGGCCACCTCAGCTTCCCAAGGTATTGGGTGACCCACCATTCCTGGCCTCAAGAGACTAATTCTTTATTATTAAAAACAATGACAACAACAAAAATACGAATTCAGCAAATATATGTTGAATATCTACTACATGCCTGAATAGGATAAAAATATGAAGTAATTATTAAGGATGTTTATCATTTTAGGCAACTTGGCAGGATCTTCTCGGGGGACAAATTGTTGTGGTTTACTCTGTGCCCTTAGGCTGGTCATCAGCTCAGGAGATAGCTCCAAGAACGTGAGGCCTTATGGGTGAAATACATATTAACTGACAAAGGGACTCCTCAGAATAGCATAGAAATAGTGTAGCAGTGCCTTTCTGAAGAAATTATTAACTGCATGACCACTTGTATAGAAACAGTTGTCTATTTTTCAAGGCTGGTTTTAACAATGGTACATTGACCAAGCACCACTGACAATGATTACAAATTTTGTAGGAACAATTTGCAGGAATTCAGCAATCAAGGATTTTTAAAAAGAAGAGGAATAAATTTACTACATATTTCTATTATTAGAACCTATAATTAGAAATTATCAGAACCTTAAGTTTAAAAAGGACACAGAAGGCTGAGTGCAGTGTCTCACGCCTGTAATGCCAACACTTTGGGGGGCCAAGGCGGACAGATCACCTGAGGTCACGGGTTCGAGACCAGCCTGGCCAAGATGGTAAAACCCCGTCTCTACTAAAAATACCAAAAAAAAAAAAAAAAAAATTAGCTAGGCATGGTGGCGGGTGCCTCTAATCCCAACTACTTGGGAGGCTGAGGCAGGAAAATTGGTTGAACCCAGGAAGCAGAGGTTGCAGTGAGCCAGGATTGTGCCACTGCACTCCAGCCTGGGTGACAAGAGTGAGACTCTCTCTCAAAATAAATAAATAAATAAATAAATAAATAAATAAATAAATAAAATGAAAAGGACACAGAATAATAAGATTCTATAACCTGATGCTCTCTATCACTTTTTCCTATACTGAACCAATAACACAGTCTCCCTAACCAATGCTAATTATTTGTAGAATAATATTGACAACTTGAAGAAATGTTGATTTGCTTGAAAGCAAACAGCAAGCCTTCCTTTTCAT
This sequence comes from Theropithecus gelada, assembly GCF_003255815.1. Classification (NCBI taxonomy): domain Eukaryota; kingdom Metazoa; phylum Chordata; class Mammalia; order Primates; family Cercopithecidae; genus Theropithecus; species Theropithecus gelada. Next base: position 45,766,503 of record NC_037689.1, read on the forward strand.
TAACAGTATTTGGCTAAATTATTTTAAGTGTGGCTTAAGTTACAATTGTTTTGTAGCTTATTTTCATAATGTACTGGTGAATGTGTATACTGTTTATACAATTAATGAAGTTTTAGAAACATGAAAACTTACTTCACCTCTCCTATTAAATCTTTGTAAGTAAGGTGAGTTGCTCAGATTTCTGGGCCAGGAAGATGTGAAAGAGTGAAGATTGTCCAAAGTCCAAAAATTTTCAACCCTAATCTATAAATTTACAGTATTATATTGGCTATGATTCATAGAAATCACATTAAGTTTAAAATATTCATGCATATTATTTTTTAAAGTTCTCCAAGAGTAAGTCATTTCCTTCTGTATTTTTGGAAAAGTGAATATTCATTTCTCCCTGGTAATATTAAATTATGACAATCTTTAGCATTCAAATTAACCTGTCAAATTATATTCTTCAAAATTCTCCAACATTTGCAGAGCTATGAGAAACTTCTGAAAGTGAAAAATATCAAGATTTGGTGGCTATGGACCAGAGTGAAAAAAATAAATACCAAAAATTATACAATTCCATCATAGACTATTAAGAAAGAATCAGATACAACCTAAGCATATTTTGGATCAATAATTAATACAGATTTCTATGAATAAAAAAACCTCCAGTGTTAAAAGACGTTGGATTAGCATTTCCAGAAATCTATGACTAATGCCATTATACTCTCTGTCCCAGGGACTTTATTATTACATCATCTCTTAAGAAACTTTAAATATTAATCCATAGGTTATTCTCAGCATGCAACCCATTACCTTTTTTTCTCATTCAGGGTACCTTCTCATTTAGCACAAATAAATTAATGTAATTCTTTTAACATGCTAAAGTAAAGAGAATAAGATGATGATATTTAAGTTTGCATTAATTTAAAGTGAATAGAAATACTCTATGCAAAGACTGTACCTTGCCAGTCTCTTTTTGTCTTCACAGATTATTTCTGAAGGCACAACCTCAAAGGAGTGTTATTTTTGACAAATAAACCCCCAGAAATATTCTATAATTTAAGTAATCTTGAAATAAATCACAACATTCACATTTTCCTCCTAAAATCATACAAATCCTTCTTCGGAAGATAATTTCTCTCACGTGTTAACAAGGTAAGTCTCCTACCCTGCTGTGACACACGCAGGTGTAGGTGGGCTGCCTTTATCCTCTCACCTTTACCACTTCTGAGCACACAGCTTGACTTCAAACTTACCAGCTCAAGGACTTCTTTGTTTAGGGCATTCTCCATTGCTGGAACCCACTGCCACTGGTGCTTATGCAAGCAGGCCAGAAGTGCCAGGGAATGAATGCCCCTCTGGTTGCTCTCACTCAATGCCTGAGAGAAGTTGGTGTATAAATATCTCAGCTCTTTCTGCCCTGGGTGGAATAACCGAGGTGTATGTGTGTGTTTTGTACTGGTTCTCAGAATGTCCCCAGGACCAGTAAGTTCCAGGAACCCACAGTGGTAACTGACTTAGTAATACATCATTTATTGGCTGCCTTGCCTTTCTTACTTCCCCAGTAACTTCCCCATTCTACTGTGGTGGTTTCTTTTTGGTTTGTTTTGGTTTTGCACCTTCTAAATAATTATTATACTTGCACTGGAATGCTTGCCTCAGGATAGGCTTCTGGGGAAAACCAGAAGACCCTGTTTCTGGTTCATTCTTTCCTCAACATTTGAATTCATTTGTCATTTCTTGTTTTTATAGTGCAGTGAAGACAGAAAATGTCAAATTTGTTAGGAAATGGCTTTTCAGCTATTTCTGAACAGACTGTCTTCTTTGTACACTGTGTTAAGAATAGTCATTTTATTCCTTTTTTAATCCTCCAAGGTATAGAAATCTACCATTGATTTTGGCTACCTGGAGAGAAAAAATGGGGTCTCTGGTGTCTTTATAGTCAAATCAATGTTCCAGTCAGTACTGGGTGATTTCGAGGGTGTCTTTCAGTTTTAAAATTCTATGAGTTTTAGCACCAATTCTACAGAAACTATTCCAGAAAACTGAAGAGAAGGGAATATTTCCCAACTTGTATTATGAGAAGGTTAAGAATGGTGAAATGGTGAAGACTGAATGTCTATAGTATAGTTAACAGTAATTTACCAATATCAGTTTCCTGGTTTTGATATACTATGTCTTCATAAGATCTCACCACTGGGAAAAACTCGGGGAAGGGCACATGGGGCACTTTGTACTATTTTTGCAACTTCCTATAAGTCTATAGTTATTTCAAAGTAAATTTTTTTTTTTTTTTGAGACGGAGTCTCTCCCAGGCTGGAGTGCAATGGCATGATCTAGGCTCACTGAAACCTCCACCTCCCAGGTTCAAGCAATCCTCCTGCCTCAGCCTCCCAAGTAGCTGCGACTACAGGCACACGTCACCACACCCGGCTAATTTTTTGTATTTTAGTAGAGACGAGGTTTCACCATGTTGCCCAGGCTGGTCTCGAACTCCTGAGCTCAGGCAATCCACCTGCCTTGGCCTCCCAAAGTACTAGGATTACAGGCGTGAGCCACCGCACCTGGCCTCAAAGTAAATTTTTAAAAAATTCTGAGTTTATGTGATCATAACAGGAGAGGGAAAAGGCACGATAGGTATTGGTTTTAGATTCTTGGCTGCTGTCACTTTGCAGGTGATAAAAGTATATAGACTGATAAGAGGTGCCCAAAGGCGATAAAAACTATTAAGGCCTGCCTGGGGCTAGAATAGTTACTTCTAGTCTACTGGTTTTTTTCACCGCATCACAGTGCCTCATTATCATTCCTGCAAAGGAATGGGAGTGGGATGGGGAGGAAAAGAGGCCTGGCCCACGTACTTTGCTATCCTTTTTGATGTCGCCTCACTTGGCACACTAATAAGACTGAAGCAGGTGTACTGACAGGACAAACTGTATTCTTGCCCAGTGAGCCTTTCCCCAGCTCACTAACGTGGGAAAAGCTCTTTAATTAGAGAAAAATATATTTAACTCACAATTAGAAATGGTGTTCTTTAAAATATAATGTCCTAGGACAGTAAGCACGTTAGTGTGAGTTAAAATGTGAATTACACATCATTATAAAACAGTATTCTTGAAGCTTAAAGGAGAAGAGTTTGTTCTGCCTATTGGGGTGGAAATACTCTCACAGGGCACAACCTTTTCTGCCTTTTCTACTGTTCTTTGTGTTTCTACCTGCTCTTCTGTCTGTATTTTGCCACTACTGGGAGTACAGAAACGTTCATCAACTATATATTATATAATTATAAAATATCCATTTTTGTCTTATCAAATGTTTGCTGCTGTGAATTCTGCTTTGCCTATTATTAAAATTTCCACAACTCTTTCTTTTTCATCAGAATTTGTTTGGTATAGCTTTGGCTATTTTTTTTTTTTTTTTTTTTTTTAGACCAAGTCTCACTCTGTCGCCCAGGCTGGAATGCAATGGTGCGATCTCGGCTCACTGCAACCTCTGCCTCCAATGTTCAAGCAATTCTCCTGCCTCAGCCTCCCAAGTAGCTGGGATTACAGGCGCCCGCCACCACACCAGGCTAATTTTTGTATTTTTAGTAGAGACGGGGTTTCACCATGTTGGCCAGGCTGGTCTCAAACTCCTGACCTCAGGTAATCCACCTGTCTCGGCCTCTCAAAGTGCTGGGATTACAGGTGTGAGCCACCATGCCCGGCCCCAAATTTTATTTTTAACATTTGCTTGTCATTTGTGTCTTTGATAAACAGCATATAGCTGTGTTTTTCTTTGTTTCCTCAATATGAAAGTCTTTTGTCTTTTAAAGAAGAAATTTACCCTATCATGCTTATTGTGACAACTTACTTTTGGTCTTATTTATATTATTTTATGCTTGCTGCTTCCTGTGTGTTCTTTGTTTTGCGGGCGATGGGCGGAGGTTGCTTTTTGAGACAGGGTCTTGTTCTGTTGCCCAGGCTGGAGTGCAGTGGCACAATCACAGCTCACTGAAGCCCTGACCTCCTGGGCTCCAGTGATACTCCCACCTCAGCCTCCAAAGTAATACCACCATGCCCAGCTAATTTTTTTGATTTTTTGTAAAGCCAAGGTCTTGCTATATTGCCCAGGCTGATCTTGAACTCCTGAGCTCAAGCTATCCTCCTGCCTTGGCCTCCCAAAGTGCTGGGATTACAGGATTGAGCCACTGCACCTGGCCCCTGTGTTCTTGGTGTTTCACTTTTTTCCTTTCTGACTTTTGCTAGGGTTATTCAGTTTTCATTGATCTCTATTTTTTCCTCTAGGATTTGTGAGACTTGTGTGTGTGTGTGTGTGTGTGTGTGTGTGTATATATATATATATTTTTTTTTTTTTTTTTTTTTTTTTTTTTTTTTTTTTTTTTTGAGACAGAGTCTGGCTCTGTGGCCCAGGCTGGAGTGCAGTGGCCAGATCTCAGCTCACTGTAAGCTCCACCTCCCGGGTTTACGCCATTCTCCTGCCTCAGCCTCCCGAGTAGCTGGGACTACAGGCGCCCGCCATCTCGCCCGGCTAGTTTTTTGTATTTTTTTTAGTAGAGACGGGGTTTCACCGTGTTAGCCAGGATGGTCTCGATCTCCTGACCTCGTGATCCGCCCGTCTCGGCCTCCCAAAGTGCTGGGATTACAGGCGTGAGCCACCGCGCCCGGCGAGACTTGTATATTATTTTTATTCTACTGTTATTTTCCTTAATTTCTAATTTTAATTCCATATTTGAAACTATTTACTATTTGAATTAATCATGAAAAGTAAAGATTACATCCACCCCACCCCATGCCCATCAAGAAATTTAACACACTTTAACCCTACCCATATATCAAATATGTTGTTGAAATATCTGGGTTTGAATTTTTTTTTTTTTTTTTGAAACAGAGTCTTGCTCTGTCGCCCAGGCTGGAGTGCAGTGGTGCGATCTCGGCTCACTGCAAGCTCCGCCCCCCGGGTTCACGCCATTCTCCTGCCTCAGCCTCCCAAGTAGCCGGGTCTACAGGCACCCGCCACCACGCCTGGCTAATTTTTTGTATTTTTTAGTAGAGACGGGGTTTCACCGTGTTAGCCAGGATGATCTCAATCTCCTGACCTCGTGATCCACCCACCTTGGCCTCCCAAAGTGCTAGAATTACAGGCGTGAGTCACTGCACCTGGCGAGTTTTAATTTTTTTATCTTACCTTTTTCCCAAAATTGCTTTTTATCACAATCATATTATTAAAAGGTATGTATATTTATTGCTTTTGTTGGTTTCATTGCTTACCAATGTTTCTCATATCTAGAGCTTACTTGATTCTGATTAATATTTCTATGGCATTATATTATTGCTTCCAATTATCTTTTTAGAGAGGGACATGACTCCTGAAATGTCTGAAAATGTCTGCCTTTACACATGAAAAATAGCTGGATCAGGGCAGGGCGCGGTGGCTCACGCCTGTAATCCCAGCACTTTGGGAGGCCGAGGCGGGCAGATCACTTGAGCTCAGGAGTTTGAGACCAACCTGGCCAACATGATGAAACCCCATCTCTACTAAAAATACAAAAACTAACCGGCTGTGGTGGCAGGAGCCTGTAGTCCCAGCTACTCTGGAGGTTGAAACAGGAGAATCGCTTGAACCCGGGAGGCAGAGGTTGCAGTGAGCCGAGATCGTGCCACTGCATTCCAGCCTAGGGCAACAGAGTGAGCCTTGGTCTCAAAAAAAAAAAAAGAAAAGAAAAGAAAAAAAAAAAAAAAGTCCGGGCATGGTGACTCACGCCTGTAATCCCAACACTTTGGGAGGCCGAGGCGGGTGGATCACGAGGTCAGGAGATCAAGACCATCCTGGCTAACACGGTGAAACCCTGTCTCTACTAAAACTACAAAAAATTAGCCGGGCATGGTGGCACGCGCCTGTAGTCCCAGCTACTCAGGAGGCTGAGGCAGGAGAATTGCTTGAACCCAGGGGCGGAGGTTGTAGTGAGCCAAGATCACACCACTGCACTCCAGCCTGGGTGACAGAGTGAGACTTGGTCTCAAAAAAAAAAAAAAAAAAAGCTGGATCAGGAGCTGAATAAGAGTCACATTTCTTTTCTGACAGAACTCCGTTTTTTCTATCATTTGGCTCCAGACTTGAAGTTCCACAGTAGCGAAATTAATAATATTTAATAGTATTTTGGTCAGACTGAGATAAGAGATCAACAATGATAATGAACAAAACAGTATGGTAGTTATTTTAAATGTAATGTTTTCTTATCTTTCATTTATTTCCCTCCTGCCTTTACTAAAACGCTCCACATTTCAGCCAAATGTTGAAGTGTATTAATTGAAGAAGCTGAATTCTGCAAGTAAAAAGAATCATAATTTTCAAAGAGGAAAAAAAATCATTTAATCCTTTAATCCCTGTTTTTCTGATTCTGATAATTGGTGAGTGCCTAGTCAAGCATGACTATGGATATCATCTTCCCTTGTAAAAATGGGCCAAGGAAAAAATTCTCAATACAATGTGAAAATTATAAAATAATTTTTTAAAGTTAACTGCTTTATTAAGGTAGAATTGACATACAGTATATTACGCATATTGCACAAGGACAATTTGATAAGTTTTGACATATGAAACTATCACCACAATCAAGATAATGATCCCCATACATTTTCTCATGCCTCTTTAGTCCCTCCCTTCTGTCTTTCCCAGCCCCCATTTCCAAGTGACCACTCATCTTTCTGCCAGTATAGTTTGCATTTTCGAGAGTTCTATATAAGTGGAATCAACTAGCATATGCTTTTCTTGGCGGGGGCCGGAGGGGCTGGCTTCTTTCACTCAATATAATTATTTTGAGACCCACCTATATCTTTGCATGTATCGAAAGCTCATCTAGGTTGCGTTCCATTGTTTCAATATACCACAATTTGTTTATCCATTCACCTGACAATGAACAGTTGGGTTATTTCCAGTTTTTAACTATTGCAAATAAAACTATTTTGAGCATTTACGAGCAGTCTGTGTGGTTGTAGACTTTCATTTCTCTGGATATTGTCAATCTTTTATATTTTAGCCGTTCTAGTAGATATGAAGTAGTATCTCACTGTGGTTTAATATGCATTTCCTTAATGACTAAGGATATTAAGCATCTTTTCATATGCTTATTTCCCATTTGTATATTTTATTTGGTGAAGTGTCTTTAAATATTTTGCATATTTTTTTGGCTGAGTTGTTTGTGTTATTATTGACTTTTGAAAGTTCTATATGTATTCTGCTTACAATTCCTTTATCCAAGATATGTTTTGCAAATATTTTTCTCACAAGATGGTTTATTTTTTTTCCTTCTTTTTCTTAATAATGTTCTTTCAAAAAGCAGCAGTTCGCCAGGCGCGGTGGCTCACGCCTGTAATCCCAGCACTTTGGGAGGCCGAGGCGGGCGGATCACGAGGTCAGGAGATCGAGACCATCCTGGCTAACACAGTGAAACCCCGTCTCTACTAAAAATACAAAAAAATTAGCCAGGCGTAGTGGCAGGCGCCTATAGTCCCAGCTACTCGGGAAGCTGAGGCAGGAGACTCACTTGAACCCGGGAGGCGGAGGTTGCGGTGAGCCAAGATTGCACCATTGCACTCCAGCCTGGGCAGCAAGAGAGAAACTCAGTCTCAAAAGAAAAAAAGAAATGCCTTTGCATTCTTGCCAAAAGATCAATTGACCATATATGTGTGGGTCTGTGTCTGGACTCTGTTCCAGATCTATGGGTCTGTCCTTTTGCTAATACTACACTATCTTAATTACTCTAGTTTTGTAGTACTTCTTGAAATCAGGTACTGTGAGTTCTCTAACTTTGCTCTTCTTTCTCAAAATTGTTTTGACTATTCTAGTTCCTTTGCTTTATCATGTAAATTTTAAAGCCAGCTTGACAATTTCTACAAAAAATCTTTCTGGGATTTTGGTTAGGGTTGCATTGAATCTATTAATCAATTTGGGGTGAATCGACATTGTATTATCTATTACTGCATTACCAATTAGCCCAAATTTTAGCAGCCTACAACATCAAATATTTATTATCTCACAGATCCTGTGCGTCAGGAATCTGGGTGCAGCTTAGCTCAGTGCCTCTGTCTCAAGGTTTCTCACAAGGTTGCAAGCAATCAAGTTGTCAGCCAAAGCTGAGTTGAAGGCTCAACTGGGGGAGGTTCTGCTTCCAAACTCACTTGTGTGGTTGTTGGCAAGATTCAGTTCTTTGCTGACTGTTGGCTGGAGGCCTCCCTCAGTTGCTTGACTTGTGGGCCTCTCTGTAAAGCACCTCACTACATGGCAGCTAGCTTTCCTCAGAACAAGAGAGTGAAAGAGTGCTCAAGGCAAAAGCCATAGACTCTTTGCAACCTAATCGAGGAAGGGACATTTCACCATTTTTGCCTATTCTGTTTGTTACAAGTGCATGACTAGGTCCAGCCCACCCTTATGGGGAGAGGATTACACAAGGGCATGAGTATCAGAAGGCAGGGATCACTGGGGACCATTTTAAAGGCTGCCTACCACAGACATCTTAACAGTGAGTCTTCCACTTTAGGAGCACAATGTATCATTTATTTAGGTCTTCTTTGAGTTTTTCATTGATGTTTTGTAGTTTTCAGTGCACACACCTTGCACATATTTTATAGGAATTATACCTAAAGATTTCATATTTCCGGTGCTACTGTAAATGGCACTGTTTTAAAATTTCAATTTCTAATTGTTTATTGCTAGTTTTGTATACAATTGATTTGCATATTGGCCTTATATCCTGTGACCTTGACTAGCCCACTTACTGCTTTGAGTAGCTTTTTTTGTAGACTCTTTGGGTTTTTCTACATAGACTGGTTGTTAATAGAAATGGTTTTATTTCTTCTTTTCTGATTTGTATACCCTTTGTTTCATTTTCTTGTCTATTTTGTTGACCAGGACTTCTGATACAATGTTGAATATTGATCACTTTTTTTTTTTTTGAGATGGAGTCTCACCCTGTCGCCCAGGCTGGAGTTCAGTGGCGTGATCTCAGCTCACTGCAACCTCTGCCTCCCAGGTTCAAGTGATTCTCCTGCCTCAGCCTCCCGAGTAGCTGGGATTACAAGCACCCGCCACCACAACCGGCTAATTTTTGTATTTTTAGTAAAGACGGGGTTTTGCCATGTTGGCCAGGCTGGTCTTGAACTCCTTACCTCAGGTGATCTGCCAGCCTCGGCCTCCCAAAGTCTTGGGATTACGGGCATGAGCCACTATGCCCGGCAATGATCACTATGCTTTCATCCCAGAGGTTCCACCTAGAATCGTGTTTATCCTTCTGGGATATATTCTTTTTTTGTTTTTATTTTTTTTGAGTCAGAGTTTTGCTCTTGTTGCCCAGGCTGGAGTGCAATGGCGTGATCTCAGTGCACCGCAACCTCCGCCTCCCGGGTTCAAGTGATTCTCCTGCCTCAGCCTCCTGAGTAGCTGGGATTACAGGCATGCGCCACCACGCCCAGCTAATTATATATTTTTAGTAGAGATGGGGTTTCTCCATGTAGGTCAGGCTGGTCTCAAACTCCCAACCTCAGGTGATCCGCCCATCTCGGCCTCCCAAAGTGCTGGGCTTGAGCCACCACACCCGGCCTTTTTTTTTTTTTTTTTTTTTTCTTTCTTTGAGACAGAGTTTTGCTCTTGTTTCCCAGGTTAGAGTGCAATGGTGCGATCTCGGCTCACTGCAACTTCTGCCTCCCAGGTTCAGGCGATTCTCCTGTCTCAGCCTCCCAGGTAGCTGGGATTACAAGTGAGTGCCACCATGCCTGGCTAATTTTTTGTAGTTTTAGTAGAGACGGGGTTTTGCCATGTTGGCCAGTCTGGTCTCGAACTCCTGACCTCAGGTGATCCACCTACCATGGCCTCCCAAAGTGCTGGGATTACAGGTGTGAGCCACCATGCCCGGCCTGGATATATTCTTTAAAAGTTATTTTTATTTATTTATTTATTTATTTTGAGATGGAGTCTCCCTCTGTCTCCCAGGCTGGAGTGCAGTGGCGCGATCTCTGCTCACTGCAAGCTCCGCCTCCCGGGTTCGCACCATTTTCCTGCCTCAGCCTCCCGAGTAGCTGGGGCCACAGGTGCCCGCCACCATGCCCAGCTAATTTTTTGTATTTTTAGTAGGGACGGGGTTTCACTGTGTTAGCCAGGATGGTCTCGATCTCCTGACCTCATGATCTGCCCACCTCGGCCTCCCAAAGTGCTGGGATTACAGGCGTGAGCCACTGTGCCCGGCCAAAAGTTATTTTAATGATGTCTGTTTATGGTTGAAAATATCTTTATTATACCCTCATTCATAAAAGTTTATTTGCTGGGTGTAAAATTCCAGGTTGACAGTTACTTCTCTTGCCACTTCAAAGGACCTATTTCATTGTCTTCCAGCTACCATTATTGGAATGTCTTCTTGCTTGTCCTTGATATTCTGACATTTTATTACTACGTGTCTAAGCGTAAATTTATTTTTAATTATCCTGCTTGGAATTTCTTGGGTTTCTGCATCTGAAAATGGGTGTCTTTCACAATTTCTTTTCTTTTTTTTTTTTTTTTTTTGAGACTGGGTCTCAGTTTGTCACCCAGGTTGGAGTGCAGTAGCACAGTCATAGCTCACTGCAGCCTCAACCTCCTTGGGCTCAGGTGATCCTCCCATCAGCCTCTGGAGTAGCTGGGACTACAGGCAGGTGCCACCATGCCCTGCTAATTTTTGTAGTTTTGTAGAGACAGGGTTTTGCCATGTTGCCCAGCTGGTCTTGATCTCCTAGACTCAAGTCATCTTCCTGCCTTGGCCTCCCAAAGTGCTGGGATTACAAGTGTGAGCCACTGTGCCCGGCCCATAATTTCTGAAACATTATCTCTTTAATATTACCTTTCCCTCTATTATCTTTCTTCCTTCCTTCTGGAACTCTAGTTGGTACATATATTGGACCTTCTCACACTATGCTCCATGCTCCATTTCTCTTAACCCCTAATGAATATTTTCTGTAATTCTGTCTTTTTTGTCCTATATTGATAATTTATTTATGTCTGTCTTCTAATTCTCTTTTCTCTTCAGTTCTATCTGCTGTTTATAACATCTTTTGAATTTCTAATTTAAATAATTTTTTTGGGTGGGGGACAGAGTCTTGCTCTGTCACCCAGTCTGCAGTGCAGTGATGTACTCTTGGCTCACTGCAACCTCTGCCTCCCAGGCTCAAGCGATTCTCCTGCCTCAGCCTCCTAAGTAGCTGGGATTACAGGCGTGTGCCACCACGCCTGGCTAAGTTTTTTGTACTTTTTAGTAGAGACAGGGTTTTACCATGTTGGCCAAGCTGGTCTCGAACTCCTGGCCTCCTGTGATCTGCCCGCTTTGGCCTCCCAAAGTTCTGAGATTATAGATGTGAGTTACTGCACCCAGCCCCTTTAATTCTTTACACACTATAAATGTTATTTTATACTCTATATCTGAAAGTCTCACTATAGGTTTTTGTGTGTGCCTTTTTCTGAAATTGATATTTCGGCTTATTCTCACTAATGATGGGGTATTTCCCCATGGGTTTAGTGATTTTTTTTTAATCCTGAATTTGTAACTTTATAGCAATTCTTTTAAGTCTGTAAAGTGCATTCCTCCAAAAAATTTTTTTGTTTGTTTGTTTTTCTGGTGGTTTTCTCTACCAAGGACCACTTTGAACTCTGTTTTTGGCATAGTGTTTATTTGGGGCCACAGAAATTCAGGTTTAGGTCTGTCCGATGCTGGTGTGAGTTTGTTTGTGCTTGGCTAGTCTCGGGGAGTTTACTTCCATCACTTCCATCAGCAGCATGGGCTCTTTCCAGTTGAACTTCTCTGTTTTTGTTTTGTTTTGTTTTGTTTTGAGACAGTCGCAATTTGTCACCCAGACTGGAGTGTAGTGGCATGAGCTCCACTCACGGCAAGTTCCACCTCCCAGCTTCAAGCCATTCTCTTGCCTCAGCCTCCCAAGTACCTGGGACCACAGGTGTACGCCACCACGCCCGGCCTAATTTTTGTATTTTTAGTAGAGACGAGGTTTCATCACGTTAGCCTGGCTGGTCTCACGCTCCAGATCTCAAGTGATCCGCCCGCCTTGCCCTCCCAAAGTGCTGGGATTATAAGCGTGAGCCACCATGCCCAGCCCCAGTTGAACTTCTTGAGGATGTTGCTCTTTGGCTCTCCTGCCTTCCTGCAAGGATCTCCAGTCTGACCTCGTACAGTGCTTGGACTCTAGGCTTTATCTCCTGTCCCCCACAGGAATGACTCATTAAAACCTGGGGCCAGAACCATAGGAATCAGCAGATAGCTCCAGAGTAAATATGGTCTGCACCTCTCATGGATTTGTGCTCTCCTCTCATTTCTGGCCCCACAGGAATGTCCATACTTTCTTGCCACTACCCTACATATTAAAATATTAAAACTTCTTCTGGCTGGGCACAGTGGCTCATGTCTGTAATCCCAGCACTTTGGTTGGCCGAGGCAGATGGATTACTTGAGGTCAGGAGTTTGAGACCAGCCTGGCCAACATGGTGAAACCCCGTCTCTACTGAAAATATAAAAGTTAGCCAGGTATGATGGTGCATGCCTGTAATCCCAGCTACTTGGGAGGGTAAGGCCGGAGAATCACTTGAACCCCAGAACTGGAGGTTGCAGTGAGCCAAGATTGTGCCACTGTGCTCCAGCCTAGGCAACAGAGTGGGACTCTGTCTCAAAAACAAAACCAAACCAAACCAAACCCTTTTTTTTTTTTTTTTTTTTTTTTGGTATTTAATGTTCTGAACCAGAAGGAGTTTCTCTGAACATTTCAACAAGTTGTTGGGAACAGAAGTCCTGCTATTAAAATATAAAGTGCATTCTTTTTCAGAAATTTTTTCTATGCAGATATATAGTCTGTATACTAAGAAAACACCATGCATACTACTTTATAACCTATCATTGTGTCCTTTAGCAATATATTTTGAACATCTTTTTACATTAATAAATATGTCACTGCTGTTGTGGGTGGGGTTGCCCAGGAAACAGACTCTGAGACAGAGATTTGTGAGCACAAAATTTATTAGGTTGTGCTTTTGAGGTCGACACCTACCGTGGAAGGGAATCAAGTAGGATTAGGCAGAGGGGAAGCTGGGAGGGCGATGCAGAGCTGTCTGGAATTGAAGAAAGAAGGCTGGGCCTTTATACTCCTGCTGGGATGCTCCCGGGAAGGGATTCGGGGTTACATTGAGCAAGGCAGCGGGCTACAGCTGAGTGCAGTTCCTAGAGGTAGCTCCCAGAGGAAACAGCCCACAGCACTCCAAGTATCTGGCAGCCTTGAAAGGAGACCTGGGCAGCACATCACAGAACCCACCATGCTTAGGGACACTTTTGGCTCCAAATAACAGAAAATACGAATGACCCCCTTTCCTAACAAATACTTAATTTTTCTCATTTAACATAAAGTGTGCAGTAGATGATTGTTGGCATCGACATCTGTCCCTGTCATTAGGAAAGCAAAAATCCTTCTCAAAAGCCCCCAGTAGACCTCTCTATACATCTCAATACTAGAACTGGACCACATGGTCACTCCTAGCTGTAAGAGAAGCTGGGAAAGTGGGATCAGGATTGTCCTAATTTTGTGCCTTGAGCAGTGAACATTGCTGCCCTGAGCAATATCTGGGTGCTGTTAGCATAGAAGAGAGGAAAGGATCTTAGACCTGCAACGTACAGAGTCTGCCATAAGATAGACCTCTACCAAATTTTTTTGAATAATTGAATACAGATGTAAGTTACTAAAACAGTCCCCATATTGCTGGATGTATTAGTCTGTTCTCATGCTGCTGATAGAGACATATCCAAGACTGGGTAATTTATAAAGAAAAAGAGGTTTAGTGGACTCACAGTTCTACATGGCTGGGGAGGCCTCACAATCATGGTGGAAGGCAAAAGGCACGTCTTACCAGACGGGAGAGAATGAGAAGCGAAAGGGGAAACCCCTTATAAAATCATCAGATCTACAGGAGGCTGAGGCAGGAGAATTGCTTGAACCCGGGAGGCGGAGGTTGCAGCGAGCCGAGATTGCACCACTGCACTCCAGGCTGGCGACAGAGTGAGACTCCATCTCAAAAACAAACAAACAAATTATCAGATCTTGTGAGACTTACTCACTACCACGAGAACAGTATGAGGGAAACCGCCCCCATGATTCAATTATCTCCCATCAGGTCCCTCCCACGACACGTGGGAATTATGGGAGCTACAATTGAAGATGAGATTTGAGTGGGGAAATAGCCAAACCATATCATTCCACCCCTGGCCCCTCCCAAATCTCATGTCTTCACATTTCAAAACCAATCATGCCTTTCCAACAGTCCCCCAAGGGACTCAAAAGGCCACAGTCCCATTTCAGCATTAACTCGAAAGGCCACAGTCCCAAAGTTTCATCTGAGACAAGGCAAGTCCCTCCCACCTATGAGCCTGTAAAATCAAAAGCAAGTTAATTACTTCCTGGATACAATGGGGGTACAGGCATTGGGTAAATACAGCCATTCCAAATGGGAGAAGTTGGCCAAAACAAAGGGGCGACAGGCCCCATACAAGTCCAAAATCTAGCACAGCAGTCAAATCTTTTTTTTTTTTTTTTTTTTTTTGAGACAGAGTCTTGCTCTGTCACCAGGCTGGAGTGCAGTGGCGTGATCTCAGCTTACAGCAACCTTCACTTCCCGGGTTCAAGCAATTCCCCCTGCCTCAGCCTCCCAAGTAGCTGGGATTACAGGCACGTGCCACCACGCCCAGCTAATTTTTTGTATTTTAGTAGAGACTGGGTTTCACCATGTTGGCCAAGATGGTCTCCATCTCCTGACCTTGTGATCCATCCACCTCGGCCTCCCAAAGTGTTGGGATTACAGGCATGAGCCACCGCGCCCGGCCTGCAGTCAAATCTTAAAGCTCCGAAATGATCTCCTTTGATTCCATGTCTCACATCCAAGTCACACTGATGCAAGAGGTGGGTTCCCATGGTCGTGGGCAGCTCCCGCCCCTGTGACTTTGCAGGGTACAGTCCCCCTCCTGGCTGCCTTCACGGGCTGGTGTTGAGTGTCTGTGGCTTTTCCAGGTGCATGATGCAATCTGACAGTGGATCTGCCATTCTAGGGTCTGGAGGATGGTGGCCCTCTTCTCACAGCTCCACTGGGCAGTGCCCCGGTAGGGACTCTGTGTGGGGCTCCAACCCCTCATTTTCCTTCCACACTGCCCTAGCAGAGGTTCTCCATGAGGTTCCTGCCCCTGCAGCAAACTTCTGCCTGAACATCCAGGCATTTCCATACATCCTCTGAAGTCTAGGCAGAGGTTCCCAAACCTCAGTTCTTGACTTCTGTACCTGCAGGCTCAACACCACGTGGAAGCTGCTAAGGCTTGGGGCTTGCACCCTGAAGTCATGGCCCAAGCTGCACATTGGCCCATTTTAGCCACGGCTGGAGCAGCTAGGACGCAGGACACGAAGTCTCTAGGCTGCACACAGCAGGGGACCCTGGGCTCGGCCTACAAAACCATGTTTTTCCTCCTAAGCCTCTGGGCCTATGATGGGAGAAGCTGCCATAAAGATCTCTGACATGCCCTGGAGACATTTTCCCCATTGTTTTCGGGACTTTTTGGCTCCTTGTTAATTATGCACATTTCTGCAGCCAGCTTCAATTTCTCCTCACAAAATGAGTTTTTCTTTTCTATCGCATCTTCAAGCTGCAAAATTTTCAAACTTCTATGCTCCGTTTCCCTTTAAAACTGAATGCTTTTTTTTTTTTTTTTTTGAGACGGAGTCTCGCTCTGTTGCCCAGGCTGGAGTGCAGTGGCCGGATCTCAGCTCACTGCAAGCTCCGCCTCCCGGGTTCATGCCATTCTCCTGCCTCAGCCTCCCGAGTAGCTGGGACTACAGGCGCCCGCCACCTCGCCCGGCTAGTTTTTTGTATTTTTTCAGTAGAGACGGGGTTTCACCGTGTTAGCCAGGATGGTCTCGATCTCCCGACCTCGTGATCCGCCCGTCTCGGCCTCCCAAAGTGCTGGGATTACAGGCTTGAGCCACCGCGCCCGGCTAACTGAATGCTTTTGACAACACCCACGTCACCTCTTCAATGCTTTGCTGCTTAGACATTTCCTTTGCCAGATACACTAAATCATCTCCCTCAAGTCCAAAGTTCCACAGATCTCTAGGGCAGGGGCAAAATGATGCCAGTCTCTTTGCTGAAACATAGCAAGAGTTACCTTTACTCCAGTTCCCAACAAGTTTCTCATCTCCATCTGAGATCACCTCAGCCTGAATTTCATTGTCAGCATTTTGGTCAAAGCCATTCAACAAGTCTCTAGAAACGTCCAAACTTTCCCACATTTTCCTGTCTTCTAAGCCCTTCAAACTGCTCCAACCTCTGCCTGTTTGGAACTGGTTCCAAAGTCTCTTCCACATTTACGGGTATCTTTACAGCAGCGCCCCACTCTACTGGTACCAATTTACTGTATTAGTCTGTATTCATGCTGCTGCTAAAGACATTCCCAAGACTATGTAATTTATAAAGAAAAAGAGGTTTAATGAACTCACAAATTCCATGTGGCTGGGGAGGCCTCACAATCCTGGTGGAAGGCAAAAGGCACGTCTTACATGGTGGCAGACAAGAGAGAATGAGAGCCAAGCAAAAGAACCATCAGATCTCGTGAGACTTATTACTACCAGGAGAACAGTATGGGGGAAACCACCCTCATAATTCAATTATCTCCCACATGGTCCTTCCCACAACACATGGGAATTATGGGAGCTACAGTTCAAGATGAGATTTGGATAGGACACAGCCAAACCATATAACTGGACATTGTTTTGTTTCCAACATTTGCTGTTATCCTCTTTGCTGCAATAAACATCCTTGTCAGCCTATATCTGCAATTATTTCCTCAGGATAAAATGCCACATATGTAATTTCTGTGCAGAGAATGTACCTTTTTAAGGATTTTCATACTGATTACTGAGATGTACTTGAGAAGTCTACAAATTTGTTTCCAAGAGCAGTAAATAAAGGGGCCTATTTTCCCTTAGATCCTTGCTGACACTGGATATTAACATTCATTTTAATCAGACTTAGATTCTAAAAAAAGTACCTTGTTTTAATTTGCAATTTTGATTACTTTTTATTCATCATAGTCATTCAATTTTTGAATTATAGTCCAAAAATGGAGTTTATACGGTTTCAGCTTTTTGGAAATTATTGAGAGTCTTAGTGTCTTGCTCTTGTGCTGTAAGGGTTAATCACAGCAGGTCTGTAATTAGCCTGAGCTATTTGGATAAAGCTCCTGATTGACACTGACTCCTGGTCAAAGCATTAAACATATTGAATTTTTTTTTTTTCTTTTTTCAGACGGAATCTCACTCTGTCACCCAGGCTGGAGTGCAGTGACCTAATATCCGCTCACTGCAACCTCTGCCTCCCAAGTTCAAGCAATTCTCCTGCCTCAGCCTCCCAAGTAGTTGGAACTACAGGCTCCCAGCACCATACCCAGCTAATTTTTGTATTTTTAGTAGAAACGAGGTTTCACCATATTGGCCAGGCTGGTCTTGAACTCCTGATCTTGTGATCTGCCCTCCTCGGCCTCCCAAAGTGCTGGGATTACATGCGTGAGTCTCCGTGTCTGGCCAAAACATATTAATATTGTCTCTATGTAGCCATGAGCCTGAAGAGTTTTCAGGGCACTTTGATGGAGCTTGTCAGCATTGTTTATTGATAACAATGAGATGGAAGAGTAGCACCTGGTCTTGATGTGATACCTCTCCCCCGTAGCCTCCTTCTCCTCCCCAGGATTCTGTTGGTTATACATCAGACCTGCAAAATACAAACCACCTCCGCAAAGACATCATTTTAGTCTCCCTGGTTCTGAAGTGTTCTATGCATACATTAGTGGTTCCGGATCCAGGAGACATCTGGCCTGGCCCTACGGAGAGGATAATGGGAGGCTTCACCTGGCCTCTCCAGGCCCCTTTTTGGAGTCGTCTGCTTGGTGTATACCTTGACTTTCATGCTCTTGCTATAGTGGGTCCTTTCCCTGTAATAAAGCATAGACTTGTAAGCTTCATCATTTTGGGTCCTGTGAGCCTTCTTTAGCAATTGAACCCTGTTTTTAAGTGCCACTGTTAGTGCAGCTATATAGTCTATTTTTATAATTGTTGCGAGGGCACTAGATAAAAAAGGTTATATTGTCTGCTGTACATGCTTCTGTCCAGGAAGCTATTAAGTAAGCCTTTTTAATCGTACTACTAAGTGAGTCTCTATCCTTCATGTTTTCGCTTTATACATTTCAATGCCATTTTATTCAGGGTTTTTAAAATCTCAGATTGTACTAATTTAAGTGTTTTAGTCTTCGGTTTCCCTTAATTTGGATCTGTTTTGTATATAGTGTTTTTCCCATTCTCTAACATTGATTTTTTTTGCCACTGTTCAATTCTTTTAAATAACATATAATTGATTTTTTAAAATGCAATCTAGGAATGTTTATTTTTAAATACAGGAGTAGGCTCCATTTATATTTATCATTATTACTACTACATTTAGTTTATTATGTTTCATCTTTTTAATAGTATTTTTAATGCTTCTTTGCCATTTCTTTTGTTTTATAATTTTTTTCTCTTATAAGTATTTTTGTTGCTTTTATCTTCTTCATTACTACGGAGAACATATATTCCTTTTAGGACTAGCAAGTATGACTTTAAGTGTTCTGTGAATCTGGGGAAGAACACATATGAGATGTTTTGAGAGCAAGAAAGCTATCAAAGACTACTAGGCGATGGCAAAATGACTCAAGAGCCAACTTAAACAAGTTCCCACTAACCACAGTTGGAATAATTTGAGCATCAATAGAGATAATTGCAGTGGGACCTGGGCGCAGTGGCTCACGCCTGTAATCCCAGCACTTTGAGAGGCCAAGGCGGACGGATCACCTGAGGTCAGGAGTTTGAGACCAGCCTGGCCAACATGGTAAAACCCTGTCTCTACTAAAAATACAAAACTTAGCCGGGCTTGGTGGCGCCGTGCCTGTAGCCCCAGCTACTACAGAGGCTGAGGCGGGGGGAGGATCACTTGAACCCAGGAGGTGGAGGTTGCAGTTAGCCAAGATTGCACCACTGCACTCCAGCCTGGGCAACGGAGTAAGACTCTGGCTCAAAAATAAATAAATAAATAAAGAGATAATTGCAGTCGATTGAATCACATCAAGCAAGTGTGAGTCTGTGAGTTCATAATATTACCAGAAAAGAAACACTTATTGTTTACCTTTTGTAAAACAACATATTGTTTCCTTTAGATAAGTTTATGTCACAAACTCTATTTGGAAAACTGCTGAATAAAATATTCAAGCAGAAAAACAATAATTTTATTGTGACATATTTGTACATATTTTTGGGGTAGATGTGATCTTTTGTTACAGGCATATAGAATATGTTATAATCAACTCAGGGTATTTGGGGTATCCATCACGTGAAGCATTTATCATTCTGTGTGTTGGGAACATTTCAAGTCCTCTCTTGTAGCTATTTTGAAATATACAATATACTGTTTAACTATAGTCAGCCTACTCTGCTATCAATCAGTAGAATTTATTCCTCTTATCTAATTGTATGTTGTGCCCAATAACCAACCTCTCTTCATCCCCCGACAACTACCCTTCCCATCCTCTAGTGTCTATCGTTCTACTCTCAACCTCCATGACATTCACTTTCTTCGTTCCCACATGTGAGTGAGAACACGCAGTATTTGTCTTTCTGCGCCTGGCTTATTTCACTTAACATAATAATCTCCAGTTCCATGAGAACAACAATAATTTTTAAAAAGCATTCTGCGGCCTATATTTCTTAAATTGTCAGAATTTTAAAAATGAAATGGTAACTTTTTAGTTCCTCCTCATTTGGCTCTGTTGAGCTCACTTTTTACTTTCCTCATTCTTTGTTAATAAAATCTTAGATTTAGACACAGATTATTTTTAGACTTTTAAAATTGCCTTTGAAGTTTGCACAAGTTTCTCTTTTTTCTTTTTCTTTGAGTCAAGGTCTCCTTCTATTGCCCAGTCTGCCATCTCAGCCTCCAGAGTAGCTAGGACTATAGGCGCACACCACTACACCCAGCTAATTTTTGTATTTTTTGTAGAGACACGGTCTTGCCATGTTGCCCAGGCTGATCTCAAACTGCTGGACTCAAGTGATTCTCCAGCCCACAGCCCTCTGAGTAGCTGGGATTACAAGAGCACACCACCATACCCGGCTTAGTTTTCTTGATTTCTTCTTATTGTGGTGTATGTTTTTACTAGATTTTTTTCAAGAAGTGGGCATTGATTTTATATATATATATTTTATTTTTTTATTTTTTAAAATTTTTTAATTTTTTATTTTTTGAGACAGTCTCGTTCTGTCGCCAGGCTGGAGTGCAGTGGCGCAATCTCAGCTCACTGCAAGTTCCGCCTCCCGGGTTCACGCCATTCTCCTGCCTCAGCCTCCTGAGTAGCTGGGACTACGGGTGCCCGCCACCACGCCCGGCTAATTTTGTTTTTGTATTTTTGGTAGAGACAGGGTTTCACCATGTTAGCCAGGATGGTCTCAATCTCCTGACCTCGTGATCTGCCCGCCTTGACCTCCCGAAGTGCTGGGATTATAAGCGTGAGCTACTGCCCCTGGCCGATTATATGCTTTTTAATCCTAGCATCATAGCAATTCACAGCATAGCTCAGAAGAGTAGACTGCCTAGGCTCAATCCTGACTCTTAGGTAAGTTATCTCCTTCCCTGGGTTTTGGTTTTCTCATCTATAAAATGAGGATAATTCCTGTATTATAGAGTTGTTCATGGAGTGAATGGCTCAATATACATATAAAGCACTTAGAACAGTGCCTGTCACATGGTGTGTGTTTAATGCTTTTTAGCGATCCTGAAATTGTGAAAGACAATTTGGCAGAGTGTATGAATCTTCAGTTACAATCTTTTTCTCCAGAAAGTCCAGCTGTTGCTCCATTTTCTTCTGAAAGCTAATGTTGCAGAGAATTCTGAAACCAAATAGGCTTTGTTTCCTTAGAGCAGGGTGGTTAGGAGTCTGGGGTTGGACTGCCTTGGTTTGAGTCCTGGCTTTCCCATTTACTGGATGTGTGACCTTGGACAAGTTGATCTCTCCTGTAATGTGGGGCCACTCATAGACCCTCCCTTTCGTGGACCCTTTGCATTTGTTGGCCAAACCATCCTTCCTCCCTTTTAGTTGTTTGGGTTTTTTTCACTCCCACCTTTTGATTCAGGTGGGATTTGCAATCATAGTAGCTTCACCCCCTGACCAATATCTCACTGAACTCTGTTGGCCACTGTGCTGGATCTAAGTGTTGAGCGTGTACCCTGAAGACAACAGGAGTCCTGCTATGGGCAAACCAGGAGGGAGACTCTTTCTCCCTTCTGCGGTTCCTGAGCTAGGATTATGTGAACCTGGAGCTGCCCGGGCCTCACCTGGAAGCCTGTCTGCAGTAGGAGAGGCTCAGGCTACCACACAGAACCAACCGGAGCTGAGCAGCTGGAGAGCAGAGGGACCCCGACAACATCGGTTGAGTTCCTGCATCCAGCCAACTTCCGGGCCAGCGCCGCCCCTTTATTGGGATGCTGTGTGGTTTAAATAAGAGAATTCGTGTAAAGCACCAAGTATGTGTCAGACACAAGGCAAGTCCTCAAGAAAAGACGATCTGTTTCCTCCTGTCATCATGATTGCAGGAGTTTTTTTCCTTGTAGTTAAAAATTGTCGGGCCAGGAGCAGTGGCTCATGCCTGTAATCCCAGCACTTTGGGAGGCCAAGGTAGGAGGATCACTTGAGGCCAGGAGTATGAACCCGGACTGGCCAATATGGTGAAACCCCGTCTCTTACTAAAACTACAAAAATTAGCCAGCCGTGGTGGCATGTGCCTGTAGTCCCAGCTACTTGGGAGGCTGAGGCAGGAGAATTGCTTGAACCTGGGAGGCGGAGGTTGCAGGGAGCCGAGATGGCGCCAATGCACTCCAGCCTGGGCCACAGAGAAAGACTCTGCTCAAAAATAAAAAAGTAAAAAAAAATTGTTGCCAAATGTATGTACGTGTAGATAGCTGATTCTCCTGAAACGTGGTAAATTCCTTCAGTCTGCAGATACTGATCTTTCTTAAGTTTAGGAAAATTGTTTCCAAAGCTCTTTCATGATTGCATCTCTTGGTCAGGAATGGTAACTATCTGTGTGTTGGTGCCGCATTCTCTGTTCTCCATATCTGTCATCTCTCTCATAATCTTCTCCCTCCTCCACCTCCGAATGTGGGAATTCCTCAGGGCTTGGCCTTGGTGAAAGTATTAATTATGAGAGCAGTTGACTCCTTGTTCCACCCCAACCTTCCATCCAAGGGCCATCCAAGGGACAGGGGAGGAATCTTAAGCCACCACCTGCCTCAGCCCCTTCCCACGGGTCACCCGGGGGAATGGGTTTCTGCCTCGTCCGGGTCCCCCATTGTTTTTCTAGCAGTGGTGTTGGCAGGTGTGTGCGATATAGGACTTGGTGACACAGACTCTCTGCAAAGCCAGCGGGAAACGCAACAGCTCTGCAGGATGCCAGAGACCCCTGCTGTGCAGCCCAGCAGCTCCAAAGGCCGCACCTGAGATCCTGTTGGAAACGCAGACTCTCAGGCCCCGGCCTGGACCCCTGAACCAGAACGAGCATTTCCACCACATCCGTGGGTGATTTGTGTGCACATCAAAGTTTCAGAAGCTCTGCTCCAGGGTGCAGGCTCAGTTTAACCTTTTTCATAAACCATCTTTTGTCTACCTATGAAGTTTTTTTTTTTTTTTTTTTTGAGACAGAGTCTCACTCTGTTACCCAGACTGGAGTGCAGTGGCGCGATCTCGGCTCACTGTAACCTCCGCCTCCCAGGTTCAAGCAATTCTCCTGCCTCAGCCTCCCGAGTAGCTGGGATTACAGGCGCATGCCACCATGGCCCGGCTAGTTTTTGTATTTTTAGTAGAGACAGGGTTTTACTATGTTGGCCAGGCTGGCCTTGAACTCCTGACCTCAGGTGATCTGCCTGCCTTGGCCTCCCAAAGTGCTGAGATTACAGGCGTGAGTCACTGCACCCAGCCTCTCGAAGTCATTCTTTACAGTGAAAACCCCCAGCTCCTCACCAGACCAGATCACATAATACCGTCTTTACTATTAATACCTATTTCATTTTCATGTGATATTTTCCCTCAATATAATGTTTTTATTTTTATTTATTTATTTAATTTAAAACGGAGTCTCGCTCTGTCGCCTAGGCTGGAGTGCAGTGGCGCGATCTTGGCTCAGCGCAAGCTCTGCCTCCTGGGTTCACGCCATTCTCCTGCCTCAGCCTTCGGAGTAGCTGGGACTACAGGCACGCGCCACCACATCCGGCTAAATTTTTTTGTATTTTTAGTAGAGACGGGGTTTCACCGTGTTAGCCAGGATGGTCTCGATCTCCTGACCTCGTGATCCACCTGCCTCGGCCTCCCAAAGTGCTGGGATTACAGGCGTGAGCCACTGCGCCCAGTCAAAACTCAGAAATTCTTAGGAACAATATAATGTTATCACCAAAAAGTGAGAGGTCTGTTGCCAGGGCACTTTGACGCTTACTTCGTTTTTATGTGATGTTTTCCCTTACTCTAATGTTATTACTATGAAGTGAGGGCTTCGTTGCCAGGGCACCTAGTAGTCACGTATGCACAATTCAGAGTTCATTGAAACCTTAATTCTACTTGGTCTCTGTTACTGGGTACTTTGGCTTGCCTCTCCCTTGTGAGAATACTGAGACATGACATAGTTGTGTTAGCAGCTTCTGTTTTAGTCTTCTGTCTGTAAGAGTCACTGATTCGAATACTTTCCTCCAAGTTTAAAAAGTTAACTCATTTTGTTTGTGCCCACAAACCTTGATATATTTTCTTTCTCCCATATTGGATCAATATTGCACCCCCCAACAATAACAAAATATTACTGGCTGACATTGGTTACTGTACATCATTGACATGGCTAATCTCACTTTATCCTCACCAGATTGGAATATTCCTTTTGCAGATGAGGAAATTCAGGCTGGAGTAATAAGTGGGAGTTGGCTCCTTCTCTTTAGGAGACTTTACAATTCTCATGGGAAAATATTACTTGTACCATGATGGGTGTATGGAGAATCATTATATCATTTTACTTTTGTGTTTGACTATTTCCGTAAGGAAAAAGTACATAAAACCAAAATAAAGAAGTACTATCTGTAATAGTGGGTGACTGTCCAATGTGTCTCTCCTGTTCTGACCTCTCTTCTGAGCTTCATCCAGATTTATAGATCTAGGAGTTTTTCGACCTCCTCACTCTTGTACACCTCACAAGCACTGGAGGCCTAATGCAGCTTGTATTAGTCCGTTTTCACACTGCTGATAAAGACATACCGGAAACTGGGCAATTTACGAAAGAAATAGGTTTAATTGGACTTACAGTTCCACGTGGCTGGGGAAGCCTAACAATCGTGGCAGAAGGCAAGGAAGACCAAGTCACATCTTACATGGATGGCAGCAGGCAAAGAGAGCGAGCTTGTGCAGAAAAACTCCCTCTTATAATAACCATCAGATCTCATGAGACTTACTATCACAAGAACAGCATGGGAAAGGTATTTCCCATGGGAAATACCTGTCCCCATGATTCAATTATCTCCCACCAGGTCCTTCCCACAACATGTGGGAATTCAAGATGAGATTTGGGTGGGGACACAGCCAAACCATATCACACCTAAACCCATACTCTTGCTATTTGCTTCCCAAATTGCTCTTCTCCCCATCTTTCCTATTTTAATTGACAGCATCATCACATGCCCTGTGCTCAAGCTGGAAATACAGGAGTTGTTTTGGGTCTCTCCTCTCCAGCACCTCTGATATCCACTCTATCACCACGTTCTGCCAGTCTTAACCTCCAGAACATGTCCTAACTCCATTCACTTCTTTTTGCAGTGTCAGCCACCATCATTGTCCAAGGCATCATCACCCTTCACATTGCCCTGACCCCCTCAATGAGCTTCCCAATTCTATCCTTACCTCCCTTCAGGGACCAGATGACCTTTTAAAATGTAAATTGCAGCTGGGCTTAGTGGCGCCCACCTGTAATCTCAGCACTTAGGGAGGCAGAGGTGGGCGGATCACTTGAGCCCAGGAGTTTGAGACCAGCCTGGGCAACATGGTAAAATCTACCTCTACAGAAAAATTAAAAAATTAGCCAGTCATGGTAGTATAAACCTGTAGTACCAGCTACTCAGGATGGTGAGGTGGGAAGATCACCTGAGCCCAAGGAGGTTGAGGCTGTAGTGAGGCAGGATCGTACCACTGCACTCCAGCCTGGGTAACAGAGTCTAAAAACAAACAAACAAAAACAAAACAAACAAAAAACAAACAAAAAACAAAACAAAACACACAAAAAAAAACCCAGGTGTGGTGGCTCACGCCTGTAATCCCAGCACTTTGGGAGGCCAAGGCGGGTGGATCACCTGAGATCAGGAGTTCGAGACCAGCCTGGTCAACATGGCAAAACTCCGTCTCTACTAAAAATACAAAAAATTAGCTGGGTGTGGTGGTGCGTGCCTGTAATCCCAGCTACTTGGGAGGTTGAGACAGAGAATCACTTGAACCCGGGAGGCAGAGGTTGCAGTGGAGCACCATTGCACCCCAGTCTGGGCAACAAAGCAAGACTCCGTCTCAAAAAAATAAATGAAATAAATAATAAATAAAATTAAAGTATAAATTACATCAGTCACCTATTAGTTAGAACCCTTCAATGACTTCCCACTCTCCTTAGAATAAAATACACACTCCTCATGGCCCCTTATGTGATCCTGGATGTTCTAGCCTTAGTTCCTCTCCCATCTCATCTTCCATCACATTCTCTGTATTCCTTACCTCAACCAGATGCCCTGGTTCTCTTTAAAATTACCTCAACTAGATGCCCTGGTTCTCTTTCAGTCTCTTGGCTGCCCCAAGATTTTTTGAGACAGAGTCTTGCTCTGTCACCCAGGCAGGAGTGCCAAGGTGCCATCTCAGCTTACCACAGCCTCGATCTCCCGGGCTCAAGGGATTTTTCCCACCTCAACCTCCCGAGCAGCTGGGACTACAAGCACGCCACCACGCCCAGCTAATTTTTTGTATTTTTAGTAGAGATAGGGTTTCACCATGTTGGCCAGGCTAGTCTCGAACTCCTGACCTCGTGATCCGCCCACCTCTGCCTCCCAAAGTGCTGGGATTACAGACGTGAGCCACGGCGCCTGGCCAAAAAAAAAGTCTTTCTCCAGTTGCTCTCATGAAGGGAAGCCTGGGTATTCCATAAGGTGAACTATGGATCTGCTTCTCTCAGTCTAACTCCGCTGGCCTTAAAATTATTTTCAAGGCAGCTCACAATTTTATATGATGTTTCTGTCAATCTCTATTTTAATCGTTTTTTTTTCTTTTCCTATAAGGTCATGGGATATTTTAGTGAAAAGTTGTTAGGCATTTCAATGGGGGGCTGTAAGATCCTATTTTTTCTTATCCTCTTTTAACAAAGTAATCTGCAGATCCACAGAATATTCATGAATATGATTTTGTTTTTGCTTGACATCTGCTCCCATAGCTCTGTCAGTGAGGAATTCATCATTCCCAAAGCATTCCATATGCTTTTCCACTCTGCATTTACCCATGCAATTTCCCCTGGCACAAATCCTCTTCATTTTTGGCTGCTAGCAACTCAAGAACAGGATGTTTCGACCTTCCCCTTGTTTGGAGCCTGAGGACACTACACTGTGACTCCGTATTTCTAAGTGCAAACACTTAAATCTGAATTCTACCAACTCTGGCCGGGCGTGGTGGTTCACGCCTGTAATCCTAGCACTTTGGGAGGCGGAGGAAGGCGGATCACTCGAACTCAGAAGTTCAAGACCAACCCTGTCTCTACCAAAAATACAAAAATTAGCTGGGCGTGGTGGCACAGGCCTGCAATCCCAGCTACTCGGGAGGCTGAGACAGGAGGATCGCTTGAGTCTGGGAGGTGGAGGTTGCGCTGAGCCGAGATTGTGCTACTGTGCTCCAGCCTGGGCAACAGAGAGAGAGAGCCCATCTCAAAAAAATAAAAATAATTTTAAAAAAGTATTTATCATAATGGGGGCATGGTTAGATAAATGACAGTATAACCATATTAGGGAACACTAAGTAATCACTAAAAATACTATTTTCAGGCTGAACATGGTGGTTCATGCCTGTAATCCCAGCACTCTGGGAGGCTGAGGTGGGTGGATCACCTGAGGTCAGGAGTTTCAGACCAGCCTGGCCAATATGGAGAAACCTTGTCTCTACTAAAAATACAAAAATGAGCCAGGTGTTGTGGCACACGCCTGTAGTCCCAGCTACTCCGGAGGCTGAGGCAGGGGAATCGCTTGAACCTGGGAGGCGGAGGTTGCAGTGAGGTGAGATTGCACCACTGCATTCCAGCCTGGGCAACAGAGCAAGACTCTGTCTCAAAATATATATATATTATTTTCATTGAAATTTTAATGGCTTATGAAATTATTTCTAATATAATGTGAAAATACAGGATAAAAAACTATAATTGCACTGATCGCAATAACACTGACCCCTCAGGGGCAGTTTTCTGTTGACTCCTTATTTTCCTGAGTATGGGTCACACTTTGCTGTTTCTTTGTACATCCTGTTTCTTTTAGATAGTATGTTGTAGCAACTCTGGACTCTTCATTAACCCACTCCCAATCCAGGTGTGGTGGGGTTTGCTATTTTTAGATTTGTTGTTTGTTTAGTGATCTGCCTGGACTAATTCTGTGGCTTCTATTCCCTACTCACTCTCCCCACTCCTCAGTGTACAGCCACTGATGTCTCTGCTGTTTTTGAAATTCTTGTTTTTAAGACTCGATTCCGAGGGATCACTTCTTAGTTGGCATAGGTCAGCCAATGATTGGTCAGAAGTTGTGTTTAAACACCTTGAGCCAGTAAAGCTCTCACCTTCTGCTGATGAATGCGTGTGACCTGGGGAATGCATTCAAGTCAGAGCAGTTTCCAAGTCTATTTATTCCAGTTTTGATTTTGTTTGCAAGGTTTCACACGCAGGCAGGGACAAGTAGCTTGCTAGGGCCCTTTTAGGTCTCTTCTTGGGTGCACACAGCCCTGCACATGATGAGCATAGCCTTCTGGACCACTAGGGATAAGCAGGATCTTATCAAGCTTATTTTGCTGTCACATTCCCAAGACCTCCCTGTTAAACTGCTCGCTGCTGTCTGCCTCTCTATTGCTAACCCAAATCACTATTTGAGACCTCAGGCTAGCTGCAATGTTGGCCACACTGAGACACGGGATTCTCCACACTCTACTCCAAATAAAGTCAGCCCCCTCCCGCAGCCCTAGAACTTCTGTGACAGAGCCTGGGGAGAAGGGAGTTGGGATGGGAGCAGCCCCAGGTTAAAACATCACAGACTCCCGCTGTTCTCATAGGGGGCTTCAGTAGCTTTTCTTGAATAAACACTCCTCAATTTGCTGTATGCCTTTGGTCAACTTCCAGTCCAGTCTTAAAATTTTTTTTTTGACAAGTTTGTTCAGTTTTGTCATTGCTTTTTAGGGAGAGGATTCGCTGAGCTCCTTACTTGGCCTTCTTGGAAGCACTGCTCCTCAAACCATACGATTTGTAAAAATTAATTATACTGGCCGGGTGCAGTGGCTCATGCCTGTCATCTCAGCACTCTGGGAGGCTGAGGCGGGGGAATCACTTGAGGTCAGGAGTTCAAGACCAGCCTGGCCAACATGGTGAAATCCTCTCTTTTTAGAGACGGGATCTCACTGTTACCTGAGCTGGAGTGCCGTGGCGTGATCATAGCTTACTGCAGCCTCAAACTATCCTGCCTCCGCCTCCCAAGTACCTGGGTTGTTTTCTTTCAGTTATTCCTTAGCAAGGCTTTTTCAAGAGCATTCAGGGATCACACATATTCCATGAAAAAGAGCTGAGCTCTTGGACTGGTTTACAAATAGTCAAATGTTTGGTTTATACTGAGCTAAACAAAATCAAAATGAGTTAACAGCAGGACTTCTGGGAGCCTTTAATATGCTAATGTTGGTTAAGATTCTCCAAGAAGAGAAGCATAGTGTTTCCCAAGATTACTGTGACCACTGAACACTTCTTCCCCCAACAGAGCATTTCATGGGATTAATGTTCTGCAAAAACACCCTTTGGTCTGTCTTGATATTTTCAGCCTAGATCACAGTGAGATATTCAGGGAAGAAGTATTTGTTGACAGCTGTGAGAGCTGTATGCATTACCCTTCTAGACACAGGAGCGGTGGTAGTGGAAATGGAGGGAAATTCCTCGGGGAGGTCAACTTTGGCAGACAATCAAGCTCTCTAATACAGGTACCCCCTCACCCGGAACTTTTCATTGGCAACATTCCAAGTTTCTGGGTTCTGTTTTTAAGGAGGACTTACCATGTACCAGACATTAAGTCAGACTCTTGGAAAATAACACAGTATTCGCTCTCAAGGAGTACGGTTAAGGGTGGGATGGAGAAGACAGTGGCCGGATCTCAGCTCACTGCAAGCTCCGCCTCCCAGGTTTACGCCATTCTCCTGCCTCAGCCTCCCGAGTAGCTGGGACTACAGGCGCCTGCCACCTCGCCCGGCTAGTTTTTTGTATTTTTTTTTTTTTAGTAGAGACGGGGTTTCACGGTGTTAGCCAGGATGGTCTCGATCTCCTGACCTCGTGATCCGCCCATCTCGGCCTCCCAAAGTGCTGGGATTACAGGCTTGAGCCACCGCGCCCGGCCGAGAAGACAGTTCTAATCACGTGTTAGGGGAGATGGGGTCTGGGTATCCCCAAGTGTTATGGTAAGACCAAGGGGACAATGTTAACCTGGCCCAAGGGGTTAAAAAAAAAACCAAAACCTGACAGAGGGCATGATACCCAGGCTGGTTCTTGAAGGCCAAGAAAGGGTTAGGCAGGAATGGAAGAGGGGAAGCATGTGTGCAAAGACAGAGAGGCTTAAGAAAACACGGTCTATTCAGGAACTACAATTAGTTTGCATAGC
The DNA here is from genome assembly GCF_003255815.1 of Theropithecus gelada. NCBI lineage: Eukaryota > Metazoa > Chordata > Mammalia > Primates > Cercopithecidae > Theropithecus > Theropithecus gelada. The sequence continues at coordinate 45,796,545 of NC_037689.1, forward strand.
TAGAGGACAGAATGTAAAACAAACTGAACAGGTACAAAGAGAGCAACGCACAAAGGGCCTTGTGTGGCACGCACGCTAGGGAATTTGGATCTTAGTCTCAGGGTGAAGGGAGATCAGTAAAAGGTTCCCGAGGCGGGTGGATCGCTTGAGGTCAGGAGTTTGAGACCAGCCTGGCCAACATGGTGAAACCCCGTCTCTACTAAAAACACAAAAACTAGCCGGGAGTGTCATCCCAGCTACTTGGGAGGCTGAGGCAGGACAATCGCTTGAACCTGGGAGGTGGAGGTTTCAGTGAGCTGAGATTGCACCACTGCACTCCAGCGTGGGGGACAGAGTGAGACTCTGTCTCAGAAAAAAAAAAAAAAAAGAAAGTGGATGATGGAGGTAGATGATCAGAAAGCTCCAGAAGGCCAGCAAGATGGACAAGGGTCTGAACTAGGACAGTATGAATGGAGAGGAGAGGGCAGTTGGGAATTTAAAGTGCTAGAACTGGATGAACTAAGATGTTGGGGTTAAGTGGGAGAGGCATTCCAAGGTTATACATGAACAATCATAGGCAATGGTAAAGCCAGATAATACAGAGAAGATAAAGGGCATGTTTTGGGGGAGGAGATAATGTATTCAGATTTGCACCTGTTCAGTTTGAAATTCCAATACAACACGTGAGAGATGTTCAGGAGATGGCTGGAACTCTGCGTTGAGAAATACAGATATGATGGGTATCAGAATAAAAGTTGTAGGCCGGGTGCAGTGGCTCACACCTGTAATCCCAACACGTTGGGAGGCCAAACGGGTGGATCATGTGAGGTCAGGAGTTCGAGACCGGCCTGTCCAACATGGTGAAACCCCGTCTCTACTAAAAATACAAAATTAGCTGGGCATGCTGGCGCATGCCTGTAATCCCAGTTACTTGGGACACCGAAGCAGTACAATCACTTGAACCCAGGAGGTGGAGGTTGCAGTGAGCCGAGATTGCACCACTGCACTCCAGCCTGGGTGACAGAGCAAGGCTCTGTCTCAAAAAAACAAAAGAGTAACAGTTGTAGATGAAGCCACAGGTATAGGTATGGATGAGATAGTACAGAGTGTGTAGACTGAAAAGCAGGCAGAGACAAAAACCCCAGGGCACTGTAATCTCTCATCTGAATACCTATACCATTTGTCTGTTACATACGGAATTTGTCATATGCTGCAATAAACATTTAGCTCAGTGCCTACTGTGTACAAATGCTAGATATGAGGGTACAAAGAATGAAAAATCCTTTCACCCAAGGAGACTATGATCTAGTCGTGGAGAAAGAATCATGCCCAATTATTATGCAAAATGAAGTTAAATAGAAACTGTAAGTGTGTTGAGTGTAGAAGAGGCAATTAATTCAACAGAAGAGCTAACGCAGCTTTCAGGAGGAGAGGGAAACATTTGAGTTGGACTTTGCAAAAATAAGTGGATTTTAACAAGCAGGGCAGGGGAAAGAAAGGCAAGTAATTTTAGGCTGGAAAGGAACACACGTAAAGATCACAACAGAATGGAGTGTAGGAAGTGGTGGAGAGAAAGAGGCTGGAAAGGTTGCCTGAGGCCAGGATCTAGGTGCTTGGGAATCCTGTTGCGGTTTCTTAGGTGTCCGTTTGAAAGATGGCACACATGTGCCGATGTATACCCAAGGCCTCCACCAAGTTCTGAATTTCAGAAATGCCTGGAAGACCAATGAATCAAAAATGCTAAAGGAAATCTAAAAATCACCAAACTAAGGCTTGAGGCTTGTAAACGCTTTTTCTCAGTTCTATATTTTCCTTTTGCAAGACTGCAAAACTCTGTTAGAACTTTAATTACTTGGCTTCATTATAAAATTTCCATTGCATATAAGAGTATAAATAATTTCACTCTAATGCTCTCATTTGAATCTGCGGCTGAAAGCATTGGCAGAAATCACATTTTCATGGCACTTCCTTGGCATGTTGAAGGAAAACAAAATGTATTCTGCTAATCAAGTCATTAGTGACTTTGAAAGTGATGGATTATATAAAAAAAAAAAAAACAGCAAATAATCAGAGATAAAGAGGTATATTTTAAAGATTAAAAATATTTTATTTAAACTTTTCTTCATAAACACTTTTAACATTTTTTTCAATTTAAAAACAGAATGGATAGCATAAACATGTTTGAATAGATTATATCCACGGCTTGGGAAAAATTACCTGACAAAAATGTAAAGGCTTTCAAAACAGGTATAAAAGGCAAACCTTAAATTATTCTAAGATTTTTATATCGGCCCTAGGATTATTTGACTACTGGCCCAAAATGTACCTAAAGGTCAAAATATTTTTCTATAGACAAAGTATGCCCAAGAGGTACAGGGCATATACAAGTTAGGTAGAAAATAACCTCTCCCAATCACCTCACTGGACCATTCCTTCAGAAAGCAAACACCTAATCCTTACTATATACTGATTAGTAACATTTTAAATGTAGTTGTTCCCAAAATGTAAAAAGAAAACCTAAGAATTCAAGGGAGAACAAAGCTGATGGCATTCTCCTCAATGTTACTTGTGTAATATTGAAGTTATATGGTGTACTGAAAGGATATGATTTCCATGAATTTATCTATTCCAGTCTATGCCTAGTGAATATTTGACTTTATAAACTCTGGATAAACTAATTTTTAGGACTTCCATTTTTAAGATAAATCTCTTTTTAGAAGATATTTATTCCCAAACCAACTCTAAATGTAATTGAACAAACATATGATCTCTCAAAATGTTCAGAATACAAAACAAAAATCAAAAATGTATAACAGGCAAACAAGAAAACTGGCACTAGCAGTTTTACTGCCATATAGCCCTCAATTATATCTGATTTACACTATTATCTATGTTGTATTTTACTTCAGTCTAAAACTTTAAATTATGAATTCTCAAAAGAGCTAGTCTCCTTTGAGAGATAGCTTATAAACTGAAATAACAATTTATATTATAAACTGAAATGTTATGACCTACACCCACATATACATATATAAAAATAGTTCCACTGAACGTTTGACATGTTTAGATTATGCAGCTCAAATAATCTGTTATAAAATATTTTAAAGCTTAGTTTCATGTAATTAAGACAAAACTCCATTTTTACCACTTCTCCCCACATAAAGCGTGTGTCCTTTACTATGACTCGAGCAGGCTTCCCAGAATGAGGTGTCCAAAGGTGCTGCTTTAGAAAAGATAAGTGAAGGGCTCAGTCAGTATTTCACAAATTCTAGTAACACTCACACAGAGCAGAGTAATGAGGACACAGAAAGCTGTCTCAAGAAAAGCTAGTAATTCTATTAGTTAAGCTTTGCTTTTTAAAAACCAGTAGCATTTCTTCCAACACAAAACCTTCAATGTGAGAATCTTGCATTTTAAGAAAAGGTTGTAGTGCAAGGAATTTCTTTAAAATCAAAACTTAGAAGGTCAAAGACACGGAAGAGAACAAATAGTTCTAATTAAGATGTAATTAATGAAGATCAGCTATTTTTGTGAACTCTGGCATTTAAGATATAAAGTGAAAACAACACGCATAAAGGTCGTAACAGTTAAACTGTATAGATTCAAATCTCTTACTGAATTTTTCGAAAAACTACTTTTTTGAGCGCAAAGTATATAAACAAAAATTCCAGATGAAGCACACAAAAAATAAACTTGAAAAAAATGCTATGAAAAACTTTTCCATAGTTTAGTATAACAAAAATAAATCTCTTGCAGCAATTAAACCATAATTTTAAAAGGGAATGTAAGTTAATCACGGATTTAAAATAACCTAAATTAGAACTACATATAAACAGGGAGTTTTCTCATACATTCAGAACCCAAGCAACAGCAACTATTCTTAAAGCTCAAAACTGATTACAGCTAACATCAGGTCCGACGTGACTTACGTGAAGCTGAACCCAGAGTTAGTTCAAGTTAAGATTTTACGAATTTTACAAAACATGAACTTTGATCTTGGCCTCTGTCTTTAAAATTGAAGACCAAGAATACTCAAATGTTCGCCCAAATGTCACCCTAACTAGGGCCATAAAGTCATATCTAAGCAATTAAAGAGAACCACCACTATAGTGTAAAGCCTTTGATGGGGATACCTGGCCTGATGGCTCTTTCTTGGTCTTTTCTAGCAAAAGACATCAATGAGGAAAATAATGAAGACGTTATTTTCTTTAAAGCAAAACAGCACACATACAAAGCCACTAAACTAATGTAGTAGAAAAAAAAATTAAATGGTTAACTTATTCCTAGCTTTCAAAAATAAAATAATAGTTTTTTTTAAATGTAGAAAAAGACTTTTTACCCATATTACCATGGGAAACAAGATACCAAATTTCATGTTTGGAAACTCTAAGTAAATGATAGGACTAGTTAATGGAAATTTAAGTTTCATATACAAAATTAGATTATTATTGATTTCTGAAATCAATGCCAATGGTTTTTTCAAAAGCTACTTGTGTACCTGACTTTCTTAAACCCAAATGCCTCCAATTTTGGAGTTTGAAGATCAGGTTTAATCTCATAGTATGCCTAATAACTGCCCAAAAAAACCCCAAAAACCAAAGTCTTCACATTTCCACGACTTCACACTTCCATTTTATGTTCAATGGTGGCAGCAGCAAACAAACAAACAAACAAACAAACAAACACCAAACGAACAAAGTGAAACTAGAAAATTTATACATCAGCAGCCATATAGAAGGCATTGCAATATTGCACCAATATTCTAAGATCTGGCAAGCTTTGCCAGTATAGATCTAGTCTGTATCAGATATAGACTACTCATGTGAAAATGGCATCAATTTTAATGATCCACTCCCAGGCTATTCTTGCTTAACTTTGTCAACTGTTTTTTCCTCTGCATTTAAAGAGTTGAAAGGTGCAGCTAATCCTAAAACACTTATTATAAATGCTTTTAAACAGCTATTCTTGATCCATTCTGAACTTTGTGGTTACTATCCTTCATGCTAACAGCTTTCAGTAAATAAAACAAAACTGAGGGCTTACATCCCTAGTGTCGCTGGGTATTTTGTACAAAATAAACAAGTAGATAAAACCAGTAACATTATAATTCTATTTCTTACCTCTAAGTCAAAACTGAGCTCAAATTTTCTAACAGTTTCTACCTTCCATTCAATAACAAATGCAGCAGCCTTACTGAATGTAAAAAATGGGAGTTGCACTTACTTTTAAGGGCCTTGATTTAGGAGTCTGGTATTACCTAAATGCTCTTTAAAAGTGCTTGCATGCTGCAGGGCCAGAACTTGTCATATACCACTCCGATTCTCACTAAAAACAGGGCAACGTTAAACAGACTGCAAAGAAAAACATTTTCAAAAAGAAAAGACATACATCGACAAAGAACACTAACATTTACTTTTGAAAATAAACTATAAAATGTTAGTTTTCATAACCATACATGTTTCAGAAATATAAGGAATTCAAATATTACTGAATCAGTATGGACTGAAGATAGGCTACTTTGATAGCAAATGAGGACTCCAGTTATTTTAACTTTCTAAAAATGTTAATATGTGAAAAGACGTTACATCTAAAATTCAACAAGTATGGCGAACTGTGTGTGCAAGTGCACTAGCTTAAAAATATAGAATCCTAACCACGCATAAAAGGGATGTGCCTTGTGTATTTATAGGTTGTATGCGAGTATGAATATGCTTTCACTAACACAATGCGGATAAGAGAAGGCAGCTTAGAAATAGTGTTTTGAATATAAAAAGTTAATTTTGTAGAAAATTTATATTTTTGCATTTTCAGCAAAAAGCCATGCAAAAAGGTCAAGAGTTTTAAACTTTTAAATAATAAAACCAAAAAGTGTAACAGATTGAAATACACTGAAATAAATCTTCAAAAAGGTTTCAGATAGAGACAGGGACTGAAATCACATCCAGTGACACTTATCAGGTCTTCTCTTAGAAGACACATGACTCCTACGCTAACATCTGAAAGAAATGTTTAAAGCAGAAAATCAATTTCCCAGATAAGTGGAGCATTCTATTAAACTGCTTCTGGAAGTAGTTTCAAGAGCTAGCACTTAGAATTAACTTATTGCATGAGTTTGAGGCCACTGAAAAGAAAAGAAAAAAAGGATGCTAGCACAGAATGAAAAATTCTTACGATGTTAGACCAATGGCTTTGATAGTAAAACTGGTGAGGTTTTTCTTTATATGTTTTAATTAACTACTCTGCACAAACAAATACTTTGTTTGCCTCTTTTAGGGCGAAGGATGTCATTAGTTGCAACGCCTGACCTCATCCAGTACATAGTCCGGAAAATGCAGGTTGCATACTTGTAAACCATCCAGCTTGCAGGGCATCCGAGGGTACTCATCTTCCTTCCACTTGTTTTCATCCGGATCAAAAGTGAGAATGGAATCGCTGTAATGACCATTATAACAAAGGCCTCCAAGAACCATTATTTGTTTGTCCAGCACAGTCACACCATGACCACTTCTACCAATCGGCATGGATGCCAAGATGGTCCACTGATCAGTCTCTGGGTTGTATACTTCTGTAGAAGGGCATCCCTGAGATTCGAAAGAGGCCCTCAAGATCACACAGACGCCACCGAAGACATAAAGCTTGCCATTGTAAGAAATCATCTTGTGAAAGCATCTCGCGTAATTCATCTTGCTCTTATTCTCCCAACAGTTGGTAACCACTTGAGTTCTCCTGGTCCGTTGTTCTATGGTCCCTTCTTTGCTGGGGTCAAACACGCACACTTGCTTGGAGGTGGAAGATGAGGTGATTCCACCGGTGATAAACAACTTGTTATTGAGCACTGTCCCCTCATGTCCATATTTGTTAACTGGATATGGATCCACAAATTCCCATTTATCATTGGTGATGTCATATCTCTCAGTTGAATAGAAAGTCTCATCTCTGGTTCTGCCTGCTACGGCGTAAATAAACTTCCCAATAACACCTACAGCAAATTCAGAGCGTGGTACAGACATATCTGCCATCTGCAGCCAGGAGTTTTGTCTCGGGTCATACCTGAATACTTTGGAAGAAGCATGGAATTCACCATCCGGGCCCAGCTCTTCCCCACCTAACAGGAACACAAAATTATTGACGATAGCAAGGCAGTCAGGTCGCAGAGGTACTTGTGGGCCTTCTAGTTCCCACCAGACTCTTGGTTTCTTTAAGAGAAGTATTTTACTGTTAACCATGCTATGTCCAATCATTCCTCGAAATACTGTAGTTTGTGGTTTTGCAGAACGAATGCGGCTTGACTTCATATCCAACAAAGGCTGCTGGTGAACATTCTGAAAGTAATTCAATGCTTGGTCAACTTCGTAACGGAGCTGTCGGGAGTATCTATAAAATTCTGATGTCTTAACCTAAGAACACAAGAAAAAGAATTTAACCAAAGGAAAAAGCATCAGCGACAAAAACAAATTATCAAAGCCGACTAACACGATCATCTTAGGCTCACTTTACTAAAACTGCTTTTCCTGCTAAGATCACCTACTTTCTTTTGTTTTCTACAAAGCTTTTTTTGGAGATGGAGTTTCGCTCTGTCACCCAGGCTGGAGTGCACTGGCACGAACTCGGCTCACTGCAACCTCCGCCACCACGCTCGGCTAATTTTTTTATTTTTAGTAGAGACCAGGTTTCATCATCTTGACCAGGCTGGTCTTGAACTCCTGCCCTCATGATCCACCCGCCTCAGCCTCCCAAAGTGCTGGGATTACAGGCGTGAGCCACCACATACGGCCTCCTATATTTTCTTAATTTGTAATGATCTATGCACATTCCCAAGCTTTTAAGAGTAAACAAACAATTAGGCACCTATTATGTCAAGCCCTGGGCTACAAGGAAGGAATATGAGGAAAAGTACAGGGCTTCACAGTAGAGGAAACCACATTCACAGTTTTCTTAACCACAAGTAACACCATAAAGCTGTGACTGAATCATTTGGGGAGTTAAGTTAGTGAAAATTTAAATACATGTAAAATTTTGGGGTTTTGACATAAAGACTTGGTCTGATATCAACTTCTAAAAGAATTCAGGCCAGGCTCATGCCTGTCATCCCAGCATTCTTTGGGAGGCCGAAGCAGACGGATCACGAGGTCAAGAGATCGAGACCATCCTGGCCAACTTGGTGAAACCCCGTCTCTACTAAAAATACAAAAATTAGCCAGGCATGGTGATGGGCATCTATAATCCCAGCTACCCAGGAGGCTGAGGCAGGAGAATCGCTGGAACCCGGCGGTGGAGGTTGCAGTGAGCCGAGATCGCACCATTGCACTCCAGCCTGGTGACAGAGCAAGACCCCATCAAAAAAAAAAAAAAAAAAAAAAAAAGAATTCAGTAGATATTAGGTCAAACTTTTTGTTTAATTTTTAAAATTTTATTTTAAAATTATTATTACTAGATATTTTTAGAGATGGGGTCTTTCTCTGTTGCCCAGGCTGGTCTTGAACTCCTGGCTCAAGTGATCCTCCTGCCTCAGTCTCCTGAGCTGCTGGGATGACAGGTGTGAGCCACTGTGCCTGGCAAACATTTTCCTTTTTGATTCTGGAGCTGGAGCTACCTAATTATGATGACTACCAAGATTTTATAAAGCACTTTTGGCCAGGTGCGGTGGCTCATGCTTGTCATTCGAGCACTTTGGGAGGCCAAGGTGGGAGGATCACTTGAGACCAGCCTGGGCAACAAAGCAAGAACTCATCTCTACAAAAACTAATAAAATAAAATTAAAATAAAGCACTTTTAAGTATTGTGCTAAGTGCTACAGGGAGAAACAAAATTAAGTATAAGATGTGATCCATTTCCTTAAAGAACCTAGAGTGTATTTGGGAAAGTGGAAACAAATACAAATTTACCAATAGGTAAATGAGTCAGGTGGCAATTAGGTATGAAGCCAAACAGCACATCTGTGAGTGCGGCAGAATTAGAGATAAAGATTATATTAAACTGGCCCAAGACATTCAAGAGATAATTTGTGGAAGATGTAAGAAGTAGGGGACTAAGCAGAAAAATCCTGTGTCATAATAAGACAAGGATAAGAGGGTCTTAAATTTGGGTAACAGGAATTAGCGTAGAGGTAAAATCTACAGACAACCATGACTGATTTGAAATAGGGTGAAAGAATGAGGACTCAAATGTGATTTGAGCATTTAGACTTGAGGTGATGGAGAGAGTGGTGATATCAATAGGGAAAGCAGGGAAGATGAGCTGGTTTGAGAGAGGTATTCAACTTCCCTGGTAGGATGTTGAGGTGGAAATGTCTAAGAGCCTGTTGGAAATCTGGGACGACAGCTTGGGAGGGAGTCAAAACCAGGTGTATATATTTAAGAGCTTCCTCCCCCTTCCTTCTCCTCTCTTTCCTTTCCTCCTTCCTTTCTTTAGCCCATTCATTAATTTATTCACCTTAGTCCAAAACAGTGGTCAAACAAAAAGCACCACAAATTTGTTTTAAGTATTTTGATAACTGTATTCAATATAACTGGTTTCCTTTGTAATATCAGGCATTTTATCATTAAAATCATTATTTTGAGAAGGGGTCCTTTCATGGGCTTCACAAGATCAGCAAAGGGGTAAACAGCACAAAAAAAGGCTGAGAACCCCTTGTCCAATCACATAAGAGAGAAAACTAACATTGGCCGGGCACGGTGGCTCACGCCTGTAATCCCAGCACTTTGGGAGGCCAAGGCGGGCAGATTACTTGAGCTCAGGAGTTCAAGACCAGCTTGGCCAACACGGTGAAATCCCGTCTCTACTAAAAATACAAAATTTAGCTGGCTGTGGTGGCGTGCGCCTGTAATCCCAGCAACTCGGGAGGCTGAGGCAGGAGAATCGCTTGAACCTGGGAGGTGCAGGTTGTAGTGAGTTGAGATTGCACCACTTCACTCCAGCCTGGGCAACAGAGCGAGACTGTCCCAACTGAAGAAAAAAAAAACAAAAAAACAAAAAACTAACATTGTTACTGCACTGGGTGCTTTACATGTACATCTCACATTCAATTATTCCTCCTGTGAGAGTGCAATAACCATCCCCATTTTCCTGATAAGAAAACTGAGGCTTAGAATGTGAAGTGACTTGCCCAAATTGTTTATGTAACTACAACTGGTAGAGTTGTGATCTGAACCTTGAATGAGGACAATTTTACTTCAAAGTTCATGTAATTTCCAGAACGTTACAACACAGCTTCCATTATTCTTTAGAAAAATCTTTACATTATATACTCATTTATTAAAACAACATGTTCAATGAATGAGCCTAATGACCCTTCTCAAATAAAAGACAGTAGAATTGCTCTTAATAAAAAAAAAAAAAATCAAGTCATATGAATCACAGTGATTGGGCATCCAGCCCAATTCTTCCTAGCAAAAACAGTAACTCTGGAAAAATCATAGCAAATGATGAATACTAGTAAACAAGTAACTTCACTAAAACAAATAATATAATAAAGGAAAAAAGGTGAGAACAACCTAAGATCTTCCATTTTACTACTTTTACTTCACACATAAAAAGTTAAAGTGGGCTGGGCACAGCTCACACCAACATTTTTGCATTCTTTGTTTTTTTATATATCATATTTATAAACAGAAAGAGTTCTTGCCATTCAAAAATGGTTCTAGGCCGGGCGCGGTGGCTCAAGCCTGTAATCCCAGCACTTTGGGAGGCCGAGACGGGCGGATCACGAGGTCAGGAGATCGAGACCATCCTGGCTAGCACGGTGAAACCCCGTCTCTACTAAAAAATACAAAAAACTAGCCGGGCGAGGTGGCGGGCGCCTGTAGTCCCAGCTACTCGGGAGGCTGAGGCAGGAGAATGGCATAAACCTGGGAGGCGGAGCTCGCAGTGAGCTGAGATTCGGCCACTGCACTCCAGCCTGGGCGACAGAGCCAGACTCCGTCTCAAAACAAACAAACAAACAAACAAACAAACAAACAAAAACCAAAAATGGTTCTCTATCAAAACGATTTTAAAAGCCCAGGAGTTTGAGTTGAGACCAGCCCGGGCAACACTGTAAAACTCTGTCTCTACAAAAAATACAAAAATTAGCTGGGTGTGGTAGAGCAGGCCTATAGTTCCAGTTATTTGGGAGGGTGAGGTGGGAAGAGCACCTGAGCCCAGGAGGCAGAGGCTGCAGTGATCTGAGATCATGCCACCATACTCCAGCCTGGGTGACACAGCGGGACTCTGTCTCAAAAAACAAAACAAAACAAAAAACAAAAAACAGTCCAGGCACGGTGGCTCACACCTGTAATCCCAGCACTTTGGGACGCCAAGGTGGATAGAACACCTGAGGTCAGGAGTTCAAGACCAGCCTAACATGGTGAAACTCTGTCTCTACTAAAAATACAAAAATTAGCTGGGCATGGTAGCGGGTACCTGTAACTCCAGCTACTCAAGAGGCTGAGGCAGGAGAATCACTTGAACCTGGGAGGCGGAGATTGCAGTGAGCTGAGATTGCACCATTGCACTCCAGCCTGGGTAGTAAGAGCAAAACTCCGTCTCAAAAAAAAAAAAAAAAAAAAAAAAAAGCTGGGTGTGGTGGTGCATGCCTGTAATCCCAGCTACTTGGGAGGCTGAAGCAGAAGAATCGCTTGAACCCAGGAGGTGGAGGTTGCAGTAAGCCAAGATTGCACCATTGTACTGCAGCCTGGGCAACAACAGCGAAACTCTATCTCCAAAAAACAAAAACAAAAAAACAGGCTGGGTGCGGTGGCTCATGCCTGTAATCCCAGCACTTTGAGAGGCCGAGGCAGGTGGATCACAAGGTCAGAAGTTTGAGAACAGCCTGGCCAACATGGTGAAACCCTGTCTCTACTAAAAATACAAAAATTAGCCGGGCGTGGTGGCGCCTGCCTGTAATCCCAGCTACCCGGGAGGCTGAGGCAGTACAATCGCTTGAACCTGGGAGGTGGAGGTTGCAGTGAACTGAGATCATGCCACTGCATTCCAGCCTGGGTGACATAGCAAGACTCCATCTCAAAAAACAACAAAAACCCGAAAACAAACAAAAAACAAAACCGAGCATTTTCCATTCATTTCTTCTACAAATTGACTAATAGTGTGCCTTGCCCATTTTTCTCATCTTTTTCTTATTGAGTTGTAGAAGCTCAAAACGAAATACTCTGAAAATCAGCAAGAATCATAAACCTCAAATTAAATATTTAAGTGCCTACTGTGCACAGCCAGTGGTCTGAGAGCTACACAGGTTTTCAAGTAATAGAATCCTGTCCAGCATGGTAATTAAGCACCATGTCTGGTGATTAAGGATCCAATTTAGGAAATTTCTGACTTTGGCACTCATGAGCTGTGGCAATCTTGGGCACAGAGCTCAATATCTTTAAGCCTATATCCTCAACTGTATTATTGGGATAACACATTCATAACCCTATAAGTGAGAGTACGTGAAAAGGATTTAGTATGGTGCCTGTCATGTGGCAGTGTGCAAAAAGTATCAGCTATTATTAGCTATTACTAATGACCAGGGGACATTTGTGAAAGTGTCACTCAGCTTAAATCAGTGCTTCTCATGACATGCGTTTGTCTATGTAAAAATTTAGTCTTTCAGAAGATTGAGGAGAAATGAAAGAAACAGTTACTTTGGACCTATCCTCACTGGTGAAACATGACTGGTAATGTACAAATGGGAGGAAGCTTTACAGAAAGAAGCCATGTTGTTTGGAGATCAAGAAACAAAGGAAGGAGAATGCTGCACATATTGGATAGGCAGATTTCAAGTTTTTCAAAGGAAAATTAGGATCAATTCCAAGATCAGAAACTGTGCTAGGAAGCTCAAGAAGGCTTGGAAGCTCTCAAAAGCATAACGCTGACTGCATAATTGCAAAATACACTGATAAGAGGAAGAAAAGGGGAATGTATCTAAAAAATCTGATGTGCTGCACAGAGAGCTTTCTGGAATTGAGATGTTAAAAAACCACTTACAACAGATGGTAAAAATTGGGCACATAAAACAAGTATTATAATGAGTGAAATAGAGCTATAAGAATATAGTGAATAAAGCTAAAGCCTCAGGATGAACTGTGACTTGACGAAGTAAGAGACATGGAATAAATGGCATTTTATACGTTAAAGGAAGAGTGAAGCCCACCCCCATCCCATGGGGTGGTTAATGTATTAACAAATAACAAAGAGAAACAACCCTACTCCTATTTTATTTCCATTCTCAGCTAATAATGTCTTATTCTTTCTAATCTGAGGATTAAATACAATTACTAAGAAGAAACTTAAATCCAAGATGGTTGAGAACAAAAAGAAAAACTAGCTAGTTATTCTCAGCAAGTTCAAGTCACTGGATCTCACAAATCATGTCCTGGGATCCTGAGGCTTCGTAGATAAGGCTGCTTAATTGCTTTTTGCAATCTGTGTGGAATTGTGATGAATGGGAGAGGACTAGAAGCCAGACAGATTCCTGAACTACAAACTGGTTAGCCTGAGGTAGATCCTGTATTGTTGAAAAATAGCCCTCCAAAACAAAAAAGCGCCCTACCCTTGGAGGCAGCATGACCTCACTGGGTAATGCCAAGGCTGACCCAGTTTCCTGTTTAATTTTTGATGATGTAACAGCACTGGAAGAGAATGAGAGAACCTATGACTTCAGTAATCAACAAGGTCTAATCATAAAGAAAAGAGAAACACCAGGGACCCATGAACCACCTGAAATTGCAGCAATAATTGTGTGTTAATCCATTCGGGGAGTAGGGTGAGGTGACTGGAAGTCCACAGTTTTTATCAGGTGCTCCAGGGACCCACGAACTCCGTATGTAAAACTTCAACTGACTATCCTCAAAATGAACTAAAGTGATATGGCAGCTGTAGGAACTAACAAAACTGTAAACTAAAGTAAAAGGATAGACAATCCTGGTTGGGCACAGTGGCTCACACCTGTAATCTCAGCACTTTGGGAGGTTGAGGCAGGCAAATCACTTGAGCTCAGGAGTTTGACACCAGCCTGGGCAACATGGCGAAATCCCATCTCTACAAAAAAAAAAAAATAATAATAATACAAAAAATAGCTAGGCATGGTGGCTGCATGCACCTGTGGTCCCAACTACTCGGGAGGATGAAGTAGGAGAACTGAATAGCTTGAGCCCAGGGTGAGGTTGCAGTGAGCCATGATAGTGCCACTGCACTCCAGCCTGGGCAACAGAGTGAGACCTTGTCTCAAAAAAAGAAAAAAAAAAGAAAAGAAAATAGGCAAGCCCACCCTCTCCATTCAGGTAAAACCACAACCAAGACAGTGCTAAGTTATATCACTATACTATTAAACACTGACAAAGTGGACCACATCTGGAAGACAGTGAAGGGATCCAAAGGGAGAATGGTCAAATGGGTGAGGAATGTTTCAACACAAGAGAAGACTCAGAAAGATGGCAACTATCTTCAGGACCATTAAGAGGAAGATTTTACACCAACGTAAGAAAAAGTTCTGTAGTAAGAACTGTCAAGAGAATGGATACTCATTGCATTATTGTTTGTAACAGCACAAAACCTGGGAATAACTCCAATCACCTATCAATAAGACATTGGTTGGATATACTCTGGTAATATACCATATGCAGCTGTGAAAAAGAGTGAGGTTAATCCATATGCACTAACACAGATATTCAAAATGTTAAATGAGAAAACTGGCCGGGCGCGGTGGCTCAAGCCTGTAATCCCAGCACTTTGGGAGGCCGAGGCGGGCGGATCACGAGGTCAGGAGATCGAGACCATCCTGGCTAACATGGTGAAACCCCATCTCTACTAAAAATACAAAAAACTAGCCGGGCGTGGTGGCGGGCGCCTGTAGTCCCAGCTAGTCGGAGGCTGAGGCGGGAGAATGGCGTGAACCCGGGAGGTGGAGCTTGCAGTGAGCCGAGATCGTGCCACTGCACTCCAGCCTGGGCGACAGAGCGAGACTCCGTCTCAAAAAAAAAAAAAAAAAAAGAAAACTGTAGAACAGTACGTGGCTCGTACATGGCTCATCTTTAGAAGGCACTTCTCCCATCCTTCATTTCTCACATAACAGTTTAACTATCTGTATATCAGGTACTCTCAAAGAGGTATGGAAAGAATGACATTTCTTTCATGATCTGAATTACTTTCCTTTGCCTTTCATAGGATTAAATAACTGTCATGTTTTTAAGCTTGGAAAGAATAATGTTACCACTTTTGTTGCTTTGATACTTAAAAAAATTGTATAATGAAAAACATTTTGTCTTATTCTGAATATATTATATAATTATACATATAATTTCAGTGGTCTGAAAAAAGATTTTTTAAATTTACTGATTATTTAATAAAATAGAGATTAGGTCTCACTATACTACCCAGGCTGGTCTTAAGATCCTGAGCTCAAGTGTTCTTCCCACCTCGGCCTCCCAAAGTGCTGGGATTACACGCATGAGCCACCATGCCCTGCCTGAAAATGTAAATTGGCTATTTCATCTAAACATCTTTTATTTTAATGTTAATTGTGTATGCACGTATGCATATAGTTGACAATGAAGTGTGAGAAATAATTTTGAATACAGTTCCTGTAAATAGGTATACACACACGCACACACGCATACACACACACACACACACACACACACACACAAAGTTAAAGAAATAACTAGCCATTACTGCTGGGGAAAAATGTCATGTTTCTCCATTCAGTGTCAAAATGTTACATCATAGTGAAACCCCGTCTCTACTAAAAATACAAAAATTAGCCAGGCATGTTGGCGTGCGCCTGTAACCCCAGCTACTCGGGAGGCTGAGGCAGGAGAATCGCTTGAATCCGGAAGGTGGAAGTTGTGGTGAGCCAAGATCACGCCACTGCATTCCAGCCAGGACAACAGAGCGAGATTCTGTCTCAAAAAAAAAAAAAAGAAAATAAAAAAGGCTGGCTAAAATCCTAAAATAATTCTAGACTGTAGCCAGAGTCTATATTTTTTTAATTCCAGATTTTTTCATCAAATAGTAAAGTCTGTGGAAATCCCTATTTTAATTATATTGCAAGTTACATTTTAATTCTCTCAAAATTAAGGAAGGTATATACAAATTACCTTTAAAACTTAAGAATTTGAATACTGGCCGGGCGCGGTGGCTCAAGCCTGTAATCCCAGCACTTTGGGAGGCCGAGGCGGGTGGATCACGAGGTCAGGAGATCGAGACCATCCTGGCTAACATGGTGAAACCCCGTCTCTACTAAAAATACAAAAAAAAACTAGCCGGGCGAGGTGGCGGGCGCCTGTAGTCCCAGCTACTCGGAGGCTGAGGCGGGAGAATGGTGTGAACCCGGGAGGCGGAGCTTGCAGTGAGCCGAGATCGCGCCACTGCACTCCAGCCTGGGCGACACAGCGAGACTCCGTCTCAAAAAAAAAAAAAAGAATTTGAATACCATGTGGTCAGGCTGGTCTTGAACTCCTGACATCATGATCTGCCTGCCTCAGCCTCCCGAAGTGCTGGGATTACAGGCGTGAGCCACCGTGCCCAGCCTAGCCAGCCAATTTAAGATACACTTTTTGGGAAAAAAAAAAGAAAATTTTTTTTTTGAGGCAGATTTCACTTGTTGCCCAGGCTGGAGTGCAATGGTGCAACCTTGGCTCACTGCAACCTCCACCTCCTGGGTTCAATGGATTCTCCTGCCTCAGTCTCCTGAGTAGCTGGGATTACAGGCACATGCCACCATGCCCGGCTAATTTTTTGTATTTTTAGTAGAAACGGGGTTCCACCACTCTAGCCAGGCTGGTCTCAAACTCCTAACCTCAGGTGATCCGCCTGCCTCGGCCTCCCAAAATGCTGGGATTACAGGCATGAGCCACCACGCCCGGCCACAAAATAATTTTTAAAATATCCAATATATTAAGTCAAAGAAACAAAATACCCTTTATTAGTTTATCAGAAGAGGTGGGAGTTGGGGAGCAATTCCTGAACTTAAGATGGTGCCTGGCACTATAAAAGAGGTAATCAAGACTGAGTCTTGGTTGTCAGTTTTATCTCCTCTCCACCATGATGCAATCTTCCCAAGTAGTTACTATCGTGGTGCTTTAATGCTGAAATAAACCATATCAGGTTGGGTGCGGTGGCTCACGCTTGTAATCCCAACACTTTGGGAGGCCAGGCGGGCGTATCATGAGGTCAGGAGTTCGAGACTGCCTGGCCAACATGGCGAAACCCTGTCTCTGCTAAAAATACAAAAATTAGCTGGGAGTGGTGGGGGCACCTGTAATCCCAGCTACTCAGGAGGCTGAGGTAGGAGAATTGTTTAATCCTGGGAGGCAGAGGTTGCAGTGAGCCGAGATTGCACCGCTGCACTCCAGCCTGGGCAACAGAGGGAGACTCCATCTCAAAAAACAAAACAAAACAAAACAAACAAACAAACAAAAACCCCTGTGTCAGCTACATTTGATATAATTTTGATTCTCAGTAAAACATGGAACAGTCTTTAGATGTTCCTACATTGCATGTTTAGATGTTTGCTATATTGCAAAACTATCTACCCTGGTATAAGATGTCTTTATTTGTAAAATCTTGCTCAGAACTAAAGCTTATATTGATTCACGTAAAACAAAATCATCACAAAAAAAGCTAGGTGCAATATGCCTTTAATTAATCCCTTTGTCCTGAAAAACTGAGTTAATGACCAAGGATAAAGCTATGAAAAATCAGTTCATGCTAAGCACAAATCCTTTCAGTAATACTGTATTTATAGTCAAATACCAAATGGTAAATAAAGACAAATTGTAGTAAGAATTTACTCACCCTCTTCTCTCCAAGCAGGCAAAGTCAAAAGTGAACTGAACTTCAGAAGTAAAGTGACCAGGGTAAATAGGGGTGAGGGAGAGACACCCCCACAGGGCAAGATTCTAAGAGTTTCAGCACAATTTGGTAATGTTCTCTATCCCTTCAACCCTTCTAGAGAGTAAAAAATATTTAAAAAATAAATGTGCTTACAAAATCTAATTTCCTTCCAATTTCAGTGCAATAGTAATATAACACTATTAGAAACTTAAAAAGCTGGGCATAGTGGTGTGCCCCTGTAGTCCCAGCTACTCAGGAGGCCGAGGTGGGAGGACCACTTGAGCCCAGGGATTCAAGGCAGCAGTGAGCGATGATGGTGCCACTGCACTGCAGCCTGGGTGACAAACCAAGACCTCATCTCTAAAAAAATACAATTTCTGGTCAGGCAGGGTGGCTCACGCCTATATACTCAGCACTTTGGGAGGTGGGCAAACACCTGAGCTCAGGAGTTCAAGACCAGCCCGGCCAACATGGTGAAACCACATCTCTACTAAAAATACAAAAATTACCCAGGCGTGGTGGTGTGCACCTGTAGTCCCAGCTACTTGGGAGGCTGAGGCAGGAGAATCACATGAACCCGGGAGATGGAGGTTGCAGGGAGCTGAGATTGTGCCATTCTACTCCAGCCTGGGCAACAGAGTGAGACTCTGTCTCCAAAAAAAACAAAAAAAAAAACAAAAAAAACCTTTTTTTTTTTTTTTTTTTTTTTTTAATTTTAGAAAAAGAAACTAACAAGCCTCAGCCAAGTGCCATGGCTCATGCCTGTAATCCCAGCACTTTGGGAGGCTGAGATGGGAGCATGGCTTGATGCCAGGAGTTGAGACCAGCCAAGACAACATGGCAAAACTCCATCCCTACCAAAAAACAAACAAAAAACCTTAACAAACCTCAAATGTAGAACATAATTTTTTTTGTTTTTTGTTTTTTTTTTTTTTTTTGAGACAAAGTCTGGCTCTGTCGCCCAGGCTGGAGTGCAGTGGCCGGATCTCAGCTCACTGCAAGCTCCGCCTCCCGAGTTCACGCCATTCTCCTGCCTCAGCCTCCCGAGTAGCTGGGACTACAGGCGCCCGCCACTGCGCCCGGCTAGTTTTTTGTATTTTTTAGTAGAGACGGGGTTTCACAGTGTTAGCCAGGATGGTCTCGATCTCCTGACCTCGTGATCCGCCCGTCTCGGCCTCCCAAAGTGCTGGGATTACAGGCTTGAGCCACCGCGCCCGGCCTTTTTTTGTTATTTTTTTTGTTTTGAGACGGAGTCTCGCTCTGTCACCCAGACTGGAGTGCAGTGGCACAATCTCAGCTCACTGCAACCTCCGCCTCCCAGGTTCAAGCGATTCTCTTGCCTCAGCCTCCTAAGTAGCTGGGATTATAGGCACGTGCCACCATGGCCCAGCTAATTTTTGTATTTTTAGTAGAGACGGGGTTTCGCCATGTTGGTCAGGCTGGTCTTGAACTCCTGACCTTGTGATCCGTCCGCCTTGGCTTCCCAAAGTGCTGGGATTACAGGCGTGTGCCACCGTGCCTTCTGAGACGGAGTCTTGCTCTGTCGCCCAGGCTGGAGTGCAGTGGTGCAATCTCGGCTCAATGCAAGCTCCGCCTCCTGGGTTCACGCCATTCTCCAGCCTCCGCCTCCCGAGTAGCTGGGACTACAGGCACCCGTCACTACGCCCAGCTAATTTTTTGTATTTTTTAGTAGAGATGGGGTTTCACTGTGTTAGCCAGGATGGTCTCGATCTCCTGACCTCATGATCCGCCCGCCTCGGCCTCCCAAAGTGCTGGGATTACAGGCGTGAGCCACCGCACCAGGCCTAGTAATGTATTTTTAAAAAAGACTTAGAACCATCTTTTTATTTTCTGGTTATACTAATATTTAGATAGTACAACTAAGTTCTAGAATTCACAACTTATAAGGAATTTTTTTTCCTATTTATGATAGAACAGGAAAGCCAAGTAAAGGTTTCATCCTAAAACTAACTTTTCAATGAACAATGCTTACCTATTACACAAATAATATTTTCTGAATAATAAATTTGAAAATAAAACTTAACTCATAATACTTCCCCCTTCTTCCTTTCCTGCTCCAAACCTTTTCTCCAGTCATTTCCAGACTCTCTGATCCTCTTCAATTTCTGCTTATCATCTGCTTTTTCCTTCCAATTTCTTAAAAGAGTTTTCTCATTTAAAAAAAAATTTTTCTTTTGAGACAGAGTTTCACTCTTGTCCAGGCTGGAGTGCAATGGCGAGGTCTCGGCTCACTGCAACCTCCGCCTCCTGGGTTCAAGCGACTTCTCCTGCCTCAGTCTCCCGTGTAGCTGGGATTACAGGCGTCTGCCACCACACTCAGCTAATTTTTCTGTATTTTTAGTAGAGATGGGGTTTCACCATGCTAGCCAGGCTGGTATCAAACACCTGACCTCAGGTGATCCGCCCACCTCGGCCTCCCAAAGTGCTGGGATTACAGGCTTGAGCTACCGCGCCTGGCCACGGTTTTCTTCTTTTAAATGTCAACAAAGCTGTCCCTGTTCCACACCTTCCTTTTTAATTTCCAACTGTCCTATGCTTGTTTTCATCTATCTTTTATTTAAAAAGAGAATCAGCAAGTAAGACTGAATTTTTACACTCCGATTTTCTACAGGTTCCTGTTTGTCTAATACACTCCCCAAGATCCTATCTTTCCTAGGACACTAATATAGTCAACACCTAGATTACAGGCACTCTTCAGGAATCTGTGAATCTGGAGTGAATGCAAGTAAAAGGCAGAAAATAAGAGCACTCTACATCTACACATAAAAGGCAGAAAACTTCAGAGAAGAAAAACACCTTGCGTGATTTCTAAAGAACTGAACATGCATTAATTACAGTCTTCCAAGTCCATGGGGTTGGGGAGGAGTTGGCAAAAAGGAGTCTGATGCAGAAAAAGACATTAAGTTAACTGAGAAAGTACACTTAACCCACTGACCTAGTTTCTAACAGAAAACCTGCTCATCTCTATGCTTTCACTCCAAGAGGTGAGTTGTTAATTTAAGCAATTTCAAGTTCTAGCTGTGTATTATCTGATATCTGAAGGAGATCTGAAACTTTTTCAAAAACAACTCAAGCTTATTAGAAATTCGAATCAAATTTCACATTTGAAATACAGGTTACTATCTTTAAAAAAGTTGGCCCAGCTGGGTGCGGTGGCTCACACCTGTAATCCCAGCACTTTGGGAGGCTGAGGAGGGCGGATCACGAGGTCAGGAGATCGAGACCAGCCTGGCCAACATGGTGAAACCCTGTCTCCACTAAAAATACAAAAATTAGCAGAGCATGGTGGTGCCCACCTGTAACCCCAGCTACTACTCAGGAGGCTGAGGCAGGAGAATCGCTTGAACCAGCGAGTTGGAGGTTGCGGTGAGCCGAGATTGCACCACTGCACTGCAGCCTGTGAGACTCCATCTCAAAATAAATAAATAATTTAAAAAAGTTTGTTACTGTCAAACACAGCACTGCTTATATTTCTCACGTACTTCTAAAACTGAGAGCTTATATTTCTCATGTACTTCTTAAAAACTGAGGGTTAGAGGGAAATTTCTACTTCTCTAGATTTATCTGGCTCTAGCTGAAGTCATTAGATATAAATGAACTGTTTTTCTCCAAAGAGTTTTTGGCTAAATTATGGTAACACTGCAGGTGACAGTTTGGTTCCTGGACAGAAATTTTGCATTGGTCAAGTGCTGGATTAGTCAAAACATGTTCCAATGCCTAAGTGAAGGAATTCTGGAGGGGCATACAGCACCTACACTTTACATAGATGTGGCTTTGCCCAGGCAGTTTCATTTACCAAATGGGTTGTGCCTCAATTAACCAGAACAGCATACCACCTAAGCATGAGATTATATTAAGAACAATATATGTCCTTATGTGTCATAGGCTATTGTTAATACTATATAGATCAACTATGCTCATAGAGAAAATATGTGGAAGATTATTAGTGTTTTGTGAAGACCAGTTGTGAGAGCTACTGCATTCTAAGTAATGTGTACTTTGGATGCCTAATTTGTCATTTTTTAGTTCTGTCAGTTTCAAGGTGAGTCCAAGACACCTAATCCTCATTTTAAAATGTAGCACTTAAAGCCACATATTCAGCTTGGGCAACATGGCAAAACTCCATGTCTACAAAAAATTAGCCAGGCATGGTCGTGTGCACCTGTAGTCCAAGCTACTTGGGAGGCTGAGGTGGGAGGATCGCTTGAGCCCAGGTGACAGAGCGAGAACCTGTCTCAAAAAAACAACAACAGAAAAAACTAATTCTGCTCCCTAAATTAGATATATATATTTTTTAATGTTAAAAAGCTTTTCCGGCCAGGCACGGTGGGTCACACCTGTTAATCCCAGCACTTTGGGAGGCCGAGGTGGATGGATCATCCGAGGTCAGGAGTTCGAGACCAGCCTGGCCAACATGGGTAAAACCCCGTCTTTACTAAAAATACAAAAATTAGTTGGGTGTGGTGGTGCACACCTGTAATCCCAGCTACTAGGGATGCTTAGGCAAGAGACTTGCTTGAACCCGGGAGGCGGAGGTTGCAGTGAGCTGAGATCACACTACTGCACTCCAGCCTGGGCAACAGAGTAAGACTCCATCTCAAAAAAATATATAAATAAATAAATAAATAAAAAGCTTTCCTGAGGCATTAATTTTTACAGATGCTTAGGTTTTCCGAAATAGTGAAGTCATCTTTATCACTTATCAAAATTATCTCAAAGTTGTGAATATTCTCCTAACAAAATCTCTGTAAGTTACGGAAATCCAATTTTGGGGGGATATACTGAATTACATTTAACAGACAGGGGGAAAAAGTACATTCGGGGGTCTATCATGAGCCAGTTTATAAAATAAAATATTTTGAATAAGCATGATGGCTTTATTTAAAGCAGAATACTTCTATATAATCTATTTCCTTAATAGCCAATGAAAAATGAACTATAAAATCCTAAATACAAAGCTGAACTAATGTGTTTTTTCTCTTTATAGGATTTAAAATAGATTTCTTTCCCTTTGAGAGATTGAAAGATTTTATGATTATGAAGACACTGTATTTTACATATTAATACAATGTCTAAGGGGATCATTGGGATGATGAATCTTACCTTATGCATATTTATGATACTGAAGATACCCTGGGTTCAAAAATATTAAAATGTCACTGTACTAGAGAATCAACATATGGGTATTTTAATGAATAATTTAACAATTTTCTTTAAAAAATACTTTATGCACAAAAAGTCGTATAGGCTGGAAGCGGTGGCTCACGCCTGTAATCCCAGCACTTTGGGGGGCCAAGGTGGGCAGATCACTTGAGGTCAGGAGTTTGAGACCAGCCTGGCCAACATGGCAAAACCCCGTCTCTACTAAGAACACAAAAATTAGCAGGATGTGATGGCACATGCCTGCAATTCCAGCTACTCGGGAGGCTGAGGCAGGAGAATCGCTTGAACCTGGGAGGCGAAGGTTGCAGTGAGCCAAGATCACCCCATTGCACTCCAGCCTAGGAGACAGAGCGAGACTCCGTTTCAAAAAAAAAAAAAAAAAAAAAAAGGAAAAAATATGTATCTCCAAAAAAATTAGCAGGGCGTGGTGGCGGGCACCTGTAGTCCCAGTTACTCGGGAGGCTGAGGCAGGAGAATGGCGTGAACCCGAGAGGCGGAGCTTGCAGTGAACTGAGATCGCGCTACTGCACTCCAGTCTGGGTGACAGAGCTAGACTTGGTCTCAAAAGAAAAAATAAATAAATAAAAACAAAAATAAATAAATAAAAGTCAGGTATAATATGCATTTTGCCAAATATACATTTACTTCATACAATGTTTTCAATAAAACAATAATTGTTTTTTAAAAACCAAAGACCAAAGAAAGCAGTTTCAACTATTTAAATCTTCGTATCACTGAAATTCAGAATGACAAATGTCAGGCCTTATCTGTTAACATGTGCAAAGACCATCAGAGCTAGTAAAAAATACATGCCATAGACATTTCCGTAAGTAAAAACTGAAACTGTAGTCTAGTTTTAAAACTAGGAATCCACTATAGATCAAATGAGTCATTAAAAACCCTTAAATAACTATGTCAAAAGGACAAGATCCGTAAAATTTCAATTTGATTATTTCAGTGAAAACCCAAGATTTGTGCTTTCATATCGAAGTTTTCCCACACTTTATATATATTTTTTCAGTGCCATTAAATTTCCTAGGCTATGTTTTCTTTTTTTTGGGGGGGGGGTAGGGAGGAACAGGTTCTCACTTTATCACCCAGGCTGGAATGCAGTGGCACAACCATGGCTCACTGCAACCTCGACCTCTCCGGCTCAAGCAATCCTCCCACCTCAAACTCCCCAGTAGCTGGGACTACAGGCATGCACCACCACAACCAACTAATTTTTAAATTTCTTGTAGAGACAGGTTTGCCTATGTTGCCTAGGCTGGTCCCCAACTCCTGGGCTCAAATGATCCTCCTGCCTAGGATTCCCAAAGTGCTGGAATTATAGGCATAAGCCACCCTTCCTGGCTCTTCAGCTATGTTTTGCTCATGTAAACACTTAGAATTTTTACAACTCTGTAACATACACCTGCCCCTTAGGCTATGTTTTGTTAATGTAAACAGCTTAGAATTTTCATAGCTTTGTAACAACTTCTGAATGACCCAGGCTGGGCCACAGGTTAACAGCATGCTTCTGGCACTTTAGGGTCTTCTCCCTATTCTATTAGCTGTAACAGGAAGTCCCAGATTGGGAAGCAAGCTGCCCTGGCTTTCAGCCTAGACAGTGCCACTTGGTCTGGAGTAAGATCCTTAACCTTTCTGTGCCTGTTTCCTTATCTACAAAATGGGGATAACATGTAGATGCTACCTGTATGTACAGTAGAGCACTCAGTGCATGACGTAGCATAAATGTATGTGTGTGTGCGTGCGCGCACATAGTGTTCAGATAAAGAGTATTGCTGCCTCTAAGGAACTCAGGAAATTTGGAAGCCTTGGCCTCTTCAGGGATGGTTCCACAGAATACTTAGTACAAAAATTAAGACAATCTGGCCAGGCACGGTGGCTCACATCTATAATTCCAGCACTTTGGGAGGCCGAGGCAGCAGGATCACTTGAGGCCAGCTCAAGATCAGCCTGAACAACATAGGTGAGACCCTATCTCTACAAAAAAATATTAAATATTAAAAAAGAAAAAAAGTATACTAAAAAAAAGAAAAAAAAAGTTAAGACAATCTTATCTCACCTAAGGAGAAAATCCAGTAGAGGACTACATAGATACCGCAGAAGGATAAACCCAAAGATTTCAGCACAGCTAGAGCACATGACTTGAGTCCCTAGAACGAATGGGGGCTTTTCCTTGGGTAAAGGCAGAATGCCCCCTTCCCTACACTATTAAGTCACTGCTCAAATCTGTTACTACCAAAGGAAGAATAAAGAATCTCCAGCCAGATACGGTGGCTCATGCCTGTAATCCCAGCACTTTCCGAGGCTGAGGTAGGCGGATCACCTGTGGTCAGGAGTTTGAGACTAGCCTGACCAACGTGGAGAAACCCCATCTCTACAAAAATACAAAATTAGCCGTGCGTGGTGGATCCTGACAAAAAGATGCTATACTCAGTAACAGTTATCTTCACCAGCCAATCCACAGAATCATCAGGTAGGTTAAAGTTCATTTAACACTAACTGTACATAACGTTTCTAAAGGCTAGAAATCTGGGAGAAGGGTTAAGTATGTGAGAAAGGCTATTTACCGTATGCACATTCAGACAGTTTCTACTGAACAACACATCTTAACTTCTAGAGCAGGGCTGTGAGATAAAAATAGAATCTGAGCCACAAATGTGAATCAAAGATGCAATTTTTACATTTTCTAGTAGCCACATTTTAAAGGTGAAGTTGATTTTAATAATATAGTTGTTGAACTCAATATATCCAAAATATAATCTCAACATGTAATCAATGTAAAAATTATTGAGGTAATTTACATTCATTTTATCATCTTAGTCTTTGAAATCTCAATTCAGAGTAGCCACATTTCAAGTGTTCAAGAGCCACAAGTGACGACTATATTGAACAATGCAGTTCAAGAGTCACTGACACTTTAGCTAGTTTTAATCCCAATACATTAAATGGAAGTGTTCTAAATCAAAAAGAGGGAGATTTTAGGAATCGAAAAGAAACCTAATACCGAATAGTATGAACAAAATTCTTGATTTTAGTCCTAGAATTGGGCTACTTTGCTTCATAATACAAAGTTCATAGAAACTACTTAGCTACTTTGATTAGAGTAGTTTTCCAAGTTTTTCTCTGGCAGTCAACATTTTCCTGTAACTGTTCCTGAAAAACATGGTGCTAAAAAGATGTGTTAGTAGGAAATAAAGGGAATAGAAGAAGTTAACACCAACACAAGGAAGTTATCAGAGACATCCAGAATGTAGGACACACTGAGGCAACTGGTGGTCTGGTCTCAAAAAAAAAAAGAGCGAAGAACTGTTCTAGATGAAGAAAGATTAGATAACCATATTAGGGTCTTGCTAATTTTCCTAGGTAGAATAGTATTTTAGTATTGTACTTAAGTAGGAAAAAGTTCTTACGCTTAGTTAAGTATTTAGGAGGAGGTGTCATGATATTTATAACTTATTTTCAAATGTTCGACCCAGAAAAAAATCGATATGAAGCAAATACAGCAAATGTTAACACTTAATCTTGAATCTAAGTGATAGCTGTACAAGTGGTCATTATATTATTTACTCGACTTTTTGTATGTTTGAACATCCTCATAGATTAAGAGAGACATAGGCCAGGCATGGTGGCTCATATCTCCCAACACTTTGGGAGGCCAGGTTGGGAGAATCACTTCAGGCCAGGAGTTTGAGAACAGCCTGGGCAACATAGTGAGACCCTACTTCTTAAAAAAAAAAATTTGTTTTAATTAGCCAGGCATGGTTATGCATACCTGCAGTCCCACCTACTCAGAGACTGACGTGGGGGGATCACCTGAACCCAGGAGAGGGAGGCTGTAGTGAGCCATGATCGTGCCACTGCACTCCAGCCTGGGTGACAGAGCGAGACCCTGTCTCCAAAAATAAAAACAAAAACAAAAACAAAAAACAATTATCTCTCTGTGGCTAGGTCCTTACTAAATTTTCCTAAGAAAATAATTCCAGAAGGAAGCCTTAACAACATGTTTATTCTGATAACTCCCAATGTCTGGCCAATGGGTAATAACCACCTCCTATGCTGCACATGCCAAAGGAATCCACCAGTAGTTATAACTGACGTTTTTTACAATTTGCAAAATTACCTGATAGTCTAGTGTTAATTTTCAGCTACTGTCACTTTTGTTTGCCTTGAACTGATCACTGGACTATAAGAAGGCTTTGAAGCTCAGCACTTAAAATAATTTACTATGGCCGGGCACGGTAACTCACGCCTGTAATCCCAGCTACTCAGGAGGCTGAGGCATGAGATTCGATTGAGCCTGGGAGACAGAGGTTGCGGTGAGCCGAGATAGCGCCACTGCACTCCAGCCTGGGTGACAGAGCGAGACTCCATCTCAAAAAAAGAAAATCTACTGCTATCAATTATCTATCATATTGTCTGACAAGAGGGAAAATCTCACCTTTTATTTCATAGTACCTTCCATCTAGACTGAGGTTGGAGGGGTTTTGTTCTAGTAGTGGGAAAGAATTTGCATTTAATGTATAAAGACAAAACAGGGGCCAGGTACAGTGTCTCATGCCTGTAATCCCAGCAATTTGGGAGGCCGAGGCGGGTGGATGACTTGAGGCCAGGAGTTTGAGACGAGCCTGGCCAAGATGGTGAAACCCCGTCTCTACTAAAAACACACAAAAATTAGCCAGGCGTGGTGGTGGGTACCTGTAATCCCAGCTACTCGGGAGGCTGAGGCAGAAGAATCGCTGGAACCCAGGAGGTGGAGGCTGCAGTGAGCCGAGATTACACCACTGCACTCCAGCCTGGGCGAGAGTGAGATTCCATCTCAAAACCAAAAACCAAAAACCAAAAAAAAACCCAAAACAAAACAGGATTCCCCAGGGAAAGAGAGCAATAAAAACAAAAGGAAAAAAAAAATCAAAACATCAGAGACAAATGATTTACATAATTGATGTGGGGCTGATTATCACTAAACCAAAAATAATTAAGAAATATATTCTTGGCTGGGCGGGGGGTGGCTCATGCCTGTAATCCCAGCACTTTGGGAGGCCGAGGCAGGTGGATCATGAGGTCAGGAGTTCGAGACCAGCCTGGCCAAGATGGTTAAACCCTGTCTTTACTAAAAAACACAAAAATTAGCCAGGCGCAGTGGCGGGCACCTGTGTAATCCCAGCTACTCGGGAGGCTGAGGCAAGAGAATCGCTTGAACCCGGGAGGCGGAGTTTGCAGTGAGCCGAGATCGCACCACCGCACTCTAGCCTGGGCGACAGAGCAAGACTCCATCTCAAATTTTAAAAAACATTATATATATATACACACACATACTTTAGTTTCAATTATTTTTGCTATATCAATACATTCTGAGAATAAAAGATAAAAATCCACAAAACTGAATTCTCAGTTTCACAGCATTTTGGAGGAAAAAAAATGTCAGGCTGCTGTTATTCAAAGGCGCAAATGGGTTTATTTTTCAAATGGCATAAACAACCCTCCTTTGCAGATATTTTTATAACCAGGTCTAATAACTAAAGCTGAGGAACTATTTAACATGAAAGGTGACCAACCAAGTTTTCAGTGTGCTTTCTAGAAAAAAGAGAAGATGCAAGAAGTAAACAGAGCCCCAGAGGTAACCATGTGATTAGAAACCAATTAAGTTATTAAGCAATTACTAAAACTGCTCTATGACCTTTGGGCAAGAAAGGATCACAAGTGAAACTCTGATATAAAAATGAACATGCTTACATGCAAAAAAAGGGCAAGGCTGTTTCAGAGAAAGACTATTTTTAAGAGATGGTAAAATGTGCCCAGGGATGGTTGATCAATGTAGACAGAGGATTTATAGTCTACTTGTTTAGAAATGCCAAAATGATGTTTTTAGACACATAACATGTTTTCATTGTCAAATTTAGTTACTATTCACAGTAGAACAGGGAAAACCAGAAAGTAAGAGTAGGGAAGAAAATCACCATTAGGGCCTACTGGTTTTCAAGAGCTATTTTGTATGTCCTTGCTATATTTTAGAAGAATAAGAAACTCTATTAATGTATACCATGCAGAACTCTTCTCAATGCCAATTTCTGCATGTATTACTTAAATTTATTTTTAAAAAGAGATCTAGTCTGACTCGGTTCTGATTTAATTTGTGAAATGAAAAGCTACAGCAAACATGTAATATTTTGCATAAAATAATTATGCTTCAACTTTTAAAGTACTTTTAAAATAAAACTATTCTACTACCTACGTGGTTTATCTTTCACCCACAAAATGTATTTTAGAAAACCTAAATGCACAACAAATCAGGCTTCTTACACATAAAGTACTCTTATAAGTTATTCATTCTTGGCTCCTAACTAAGTCTGTGAATCTTATCTATAAAGACATACACTGCCTTAACTAAATGATGAGTACCGTCTATTGCTTTCAAACACACTAACCTTCTCAAAAACGCTGGTTGGGGTCATCAAGCAAAACCGGATATTCTGAATGATGGTATCGGTATGTCTCCAGCGTCTTCTATCATGCCGCAGCCAAGACTGCACAGCCTCATACAGCTCTATCTCTGGGAACCTGCTCAGATGATCATTATCCAAATAAGACATGAGCTTCTCAAAGCTCAGATAGGACAGAAAGTCAGGCCTAGACATGAGTGGCACAAAGTTGTCTAGCAGAAAGGCGTCCAACTTCTCCCTGACTCCCTCGATGTTTACGCCAAAATCATCTAAGAGTCTCATAATTTCTGCACAATTTTCTAGGCAGATCTTCGCTAAGAGAAAAGAGCAGCAGAACTTCACCACTTCTATAAGTTGAACATACATGGCTGCCTGAAGAATCTCATGAACGGTATTCATACTCAGCTCTATAGTACCGTAGTACATAAATTGCAGGACGTGGCTGAAACCAGTAGCTGTTAGACCTTTTAAATGAATTTTGTCCTGATCTCGTTCCCTCATGTCTGCAGTAAACATAATTCTGAAGTAGTCACTCTGGGTGGCCAAGAGTGCTTTATGGGCCTGGAACTGATGATCTTCAATAACCAGAGTGACATCAAGAAGCAATCCCTCCTCATACAGTGCTCTGAACCCAGCAGAGACACTGGTGTCATGGATGGAGGAACAGAATCCTTCCACGTCCCCTGCCATGAATCACCTGGAAAAAAAGTAATCAAAGACAACAATGTTAAACACTTCCATGCATTCAGAAGAGAATATTAACTTGGAGTTTTAACAATTTTTGCTATTATCTCAATTCCACTACCTAAGTCCAAAATGTACAAGTCCTTTGGGAGAAGACAAACTGAAGGTTTGCAGACTAATGTTTTTGGCTTTCCTACCTAAGGAAAAGAATCTATTAAAGATACATCAATAGTTCATGCCTGTAACCCCAGCACTTGGGGAGGCCAAGGCAGGAAGATCGCTTGAGCCCAGGAGTTGGAGACCAGCCTGGGCAAGATGGCAAATCTCTGTCTCTACGAAATAACAATAATAGTAATAAAAAGTAGCTGGGCATGGTGGCACACTGCCAGCAGCCCCAGCTACTTCAGAGGCTGAGGTGGGAGAATCCCTTGAGCCCACGAGTTTGAGGCTACAGTGAGCTATCATAGCACCACTGCACTCCAGCCTGGGCAACAGAGCAACACCCTATCTCTTAAAAATATGTACATATGTCAGGCAAGCGCGGTGGCTCACACCTGTAATCCCAGCACTTTGGGAGGCTGAGGTGGGTGGATCACCTGAGGTCAGGAGTTCAAGACCAGCCTGACCAATATGGTGAAACCCCGACTCTACTAAAAATACAAAAAGCAGCCAGGTGTGGTGGCATGCACCTGTAGTCCCAGCTACTCAGGAGACTAAGACAGGAGAATCGCTTGAGCTCGGGAGGTGGAGGTTGCAGTGAGCCGAGATCACGCCACTGCACTCCAGCCTGGGAGACAGAGCGAGACTCCGTCTCAAAAAAAAAAAATAAAAAATAAAAATAAATAAATAAATAAATATATATACATAAAAATATATATGCGCACACACACATATATATGTCAAACAATGGTAAATTGTTATCTTACAAATAATATATGCCTATTCCATTGATTTCATACTGTTAATCAAATATACTTTAAATATGTTCCAAAATTAGCAACATAAAAAGGATTTCACAGCCAAACACTAAATTATGAGAAAAGAGACAAAAATGAAACTAAAAAGTATACCTGAAAACTCCTAGAAATTTACCTAAAGGAAATATTCAAATAAATAGCCAAGTTGTACATATAAGGTTTTTCTATCTAGGCTTATTATTAAAAAATTAGAAACTATTCAAAAGTCCAATAACAAATTATTAAAACATGATACGGTCCTACAATAAATTACTTTAACAATTTAAAATGATGCCAACAGTTTAACTATTTTTACAAAGAATATTTACCAGATGTTGTATGGAAAAAAAAAGCAAGTGACCGCAGTATACTGAGTACATCTTCAAAAACTAAACACACATATTATTTGTTAGCTGAGAAAAAGTCTGGAGAAATATGTACCAAAATAATGTCCCTGGGTAGTGGGTTTTCAGGAGAGGCTTTCTTTTCATTTACCTCATTACCCTTACTTTGAAAAACAATAATGATGTGATGCATATATATTTAAAAATACAAATATATAATTTTAAAGGAAATTAAACCAAATCTTTCCGTATCAGAGAAATGAAGGTGAAACAGCAGAGAACTATAATTAGATCTCTTAAATACAGCAGAATAAACTAATTCAGTCTACTTTTTTGTTTTTTTGGGGACGGACTCTAGCTCTGTCGTCCAGGCTGGAGTGCAGTGACATAATCTCGGCTCACTACAACCTCTGCCTCCTGGGTTCAAGCGATTCTCATGCCTCAGCCTCCCAAGTAGCTGGGTCTACAGGCACCTGCCACACATCCAGCTAATTTTTCTATTTTTAGCGAAGACGGGTTTCGCCATGTTGGCTAGGCTCGTCTGAAACTCCTGGTCTCAGGTGATCCATCTGGCTCGGCCTCCCAAAGTGGTGGGGTTACAGGCATGAGCCACTGCGCCCAGTCACTAATTCAGTCTACTGGGCTATTTATGAAGCAAATTAATTTTCTCCTTTTTACATACCCCCTCCCAGGCCATCTATCTTCTTAATTCTCATCCTTACACACCTCCCAGCTTCTTCCCCAATGACCCATCCTCCATCCCTGAATTCCCTCCCAAACCTTTCCACTGTGCCCCGTGGAACCTTACTTCAATGTAAACAAACTCCCCTACATGCTCAGGTTGGTCACAGAAAGTTCCCTCCTCAACTTTATTTAAATGAGACATAGTTTTCCTAAAAGTCACAGCTTCCAGGCCTCCTGCCTCCAACCTCTATCCCTACTCCCACGCATGTTAGGAAAAAAAAAAAAAAGCTGTTAGAGCTTACAGACCTACTTTCCAAGCTTTCTCTCTCTTAGCTTTTTATTGTTCTTTTTCTAAAATCTGGCCTTTTGTTCAGATAAAAATTCATCTTCTGTCACCCCTTATCACTTCCATACACATCTTCTGATCAATCACTCTCAAACATTTGATGAAGACTTCAACACCTGAGCCAGGCACAGTGGCTCACATCTGTAATCCCAGCACTTTGGGAGGCTGAGGCAGGAGGATCACTTGAGGTCAAGAGTTCAAGACCAGCCTGGGCAACATGGTAAAACCTTGTCTCTACTAAAAATACAAAAATTAAAGGCCAGGCATGGTGGCTCATGCCTGTAATCCCAACACTTTGGGAGGCCGAGGTGGGTGGATCACCTGAGGTCAGGAGTTTGAGACCAGCCTGGCCAACATGGTGAAACCCCATCTCTACTAAAAATATAAAAATTAACCAGGCGTGGTGACGGGCCCCTGTAATCCCAGCTACTCAGGAGACTAAGGCAGGAGAATCGCTTGAACCCAGGAGGCAGAGGTTGCAGTGAACCAAGATTGCGCCACTGCACTCCAACCTGGGCGACAACAGTGAAACTCCGTCTCAAAATAAATAAAATAAAAAACAAATACAAAAATTAGCTGCACATGGTAGTGGGTGCCTGTAGTCCTAGCTACTCTGGAGGCTGAGACAGGAGAAATCTCCTGAACTCAGGAGGTGGAGGTCACAGTGAGCCAAGACTGCACCACTGCACTCTAGCCTGGGCAACAGAGCTAGACTCCATTTCAAAAAAAAAAAAAAAAAAAAAAGGCGGGGGCAGGCGCAGTGGCTCATGCCCGTAACCCCAGCACTTTGGGAGGCCTAGGAGGGCGGATCGCCTGAGGTCAGGAGTTCAAGACCAGCCTGGTCAACATGGCAAAACCTCGTCTCCACTAAAAATACAAAAATTAGCCACGCGTGGTGGCTGGCACCTGTAATCCCAGCTACTTGGGAAGCTGAGGCAGGAGAATCGCTGGAACCCGGGAGGCGGAGGGTGCAGTGAGCCAAGATCACGCCACTGTACTCCAGCCTGGGAGACAGAGCAAGATTCCATCACAAAAAAAAAAAAAAAAAAAAAAAAAAAGACTTCAACACCTGGCTAAGTCATCTTTCACACCTCTTCAATGTTCACATAAGATCACCCATCCAAAAACTGTAAGTCAAAACTACCTGACCATCTCAACTGTACAACCTCCCCACTTATTCCACTGCAAACCCTACTCCCACCCCACTTGGACCTGTCCCTGATCCAGAACTGGTCTACATCTGAAATCTTAACTGTCAACTTCTCACTTAACCCTCCTACTCTCCTTTCACTTGGTCTATCATCTAACTTTACCCTCTGTCCTTCTCCAGTTTAGACCTTCCCATATCAGAGCAACCACTTTCTAACTAGGGCCTTCATCCCTTAACTCTTTGCCTGTCCTCCATCCCTGCCCTGCTAAACAAAAACTATGCTGACTGACCCTTTGATCTTGGGCCAATCTTCAGTGCCTCTGGGCAGTTTCATCCACCGAATAGTTGTGAGGCATTCCCTGCTGATATAACACTGATGCACTATGAAAGATGTTCCCAAACTAAGAACAACAGATATGGACAAATCTCTGGGATACTGCAGCCATTTTTTAAGCACCTTCTAGAATACCTCATGACTTGGGATCATATGTTGGAGGTATTTGCTAGAACACGATCTATAAACCACACCAGCCTAAAAGAGCACTAAGGATGTGGCAGCCAACATCTACGGCTCTGAATTTCCACCAGTGACACTGCAGGACCTAATCTCCCAAGTTCTGTCCTTCCCCTGGTTAGGTGTTTGGATGGACCCCGAGCCGTCCAGAGAAGCAGCTGGCACTGCAGTCAACTGCTGTCACTTGTTCTACCTCCTTCTTCAGGGAGGCTGTCACTGCCAGTGTTACCACTCTGTCAGTGCCCTCCCATTTCATTTACTAAAAGGAAGAGCCCTTCTGTGTGCCAGGTACTGTGTTAGGTATGGAGGTAAGTGCCATTTGGGAATCCCTCTGTACTCTGGGTTTGGCTGAGCCCTCAGTTGCCGAGAAGGAAAAGGTGGCATCTATGTACGCACTAAAACGATGCCACTTCTCCACTCTCATGAATAAACTATCACTAGATTTACTACTTTGTTTTATTAATATGTTGTCCATGATACCCTTTATTCAACTTCCTGACAGATTAACCCATTTATTCAATAGTTATCCCAGCCCAAAGTCATCTCAAAACAAAACAAAACAAAAAACCCTTTCTAATAAATAAGAAAAGGCAGGCATGGTGGCTCATGCCTATAATCTCAGCACTTTGGGAGGCTGAGGTAGGAGGATTGCTTGAGGCCAGAAGTTCGGGACCAGCCTCGGCAACATAGTGAGACAGTCTCTTTAAAATAAAAAAAAAAAAAAAAAGCGGGGGGGCGGGGGGCCAGGCACTGTGGCTCATGCCTGTAATCCCAGCACTTTGGGAGATGGAGGCAGGCAGATCACAAGGTCAGGAGTTCCAGGCCAGCCTGGCCAACATGGTGAAACCCCATCTCTACTAAAAATACAAAAATTAGCCAGGCGTGGTGGCACATGCCTGTAACCACAACTACTTGGGAGGCTGAGGCACGAGAACTGTTTGAACCTGGGAGGTGGAGGTTGCAGTGAGCCAAGATTGTGCTACTGCACTCTAGCCTGGGCAACAGAGCAAGACTTCGTCTCAAAAAAAAAAAAAAAATCTGGGCACGGTGGCTCACATCTGTAGTCCCGCCTACTCGGGAGGCTGAGGTGAGAGAATCACCTGAGTCCAGGAAGTTGAGGCTGCAGTGAGCCATGATTATGCCACTGCATTTCAGCCTGGATGACATAGTGAGACCCTGTCTCAAAAAAAGAAAAAAGAAAAAGAGTGTAAAAGGATAGAATGCCAAAAACATTAAAACGGTAGAGTAGGCCAAGTGCGGTGGCTCACGCCTGTAATTCCAGCATTTTGGGAGACCAAGGTGGGCGGATTGCTTGAGGTCAGGAGTTCGAGACCAGCCTGGCCAACATGGCGAAACCCTGTCTCTACTAAAAATACAAAAATTAGCTGGGTGTGGTGGCAGGTGACTGCAATCACAGTTACTTGGGTGGGGGGAGCCTGAGGCAGGGGAATCGCTTGAACCTGGGAGGTGGAGCTTGCAGTGAGCTGAGATTGTACCACTGCACTCCAGCCTGGATGACAGAGCAAGACCCTGTCTCAAAAAAATAAAAAATAAAAAAATGGCAGATAAATAAAAATAGATAAATAAAAATAGATAAATAAAACAGGTAGTTTTACTTTTATCCCTTCCTATTTGCTAATCTGTGTTTTCTAATCTATTTCCAATAAAAGTGTATTATTGCTTTTTAAAAAGTTCATAAAAATCTCTTTAAAAGGCCCTAATTGGTCCAATTCAGAGGTTACATTCTAGTCCCCATTTCCCTGGATCCTTCTGTAGCATAAATTATGCTCAGCTCATCACACTCTCAGCTCCATGATACTGTGTTCCTGATTCTCTTCCTAGTCCTGGGCTGCTCATTTCTCAATCTCCTTCATGATGAGCTCACTTTTCTTGAGCTACCCTTTAAACATTCCCCAGGATTCTGTTCTTGCCTCTTTTCTCATCTAAATACTATGTCTCCCTAAATGAGCTCACCTAAATCCATGGTTTCTACTTATATGCCCTTTCACCAATACCTTGATAATCTCTGTCCAGATCTCCATCCTTACTCCAGTCCATATATATGTGGAATCAACTGCCTAGCAGACACTTCTGGGTGCTCCATTTTGGGATGATCCCATTTTGACATCTCAAAAGCAACATGTCTAAACAATCATAATTCTATTCTGCCCCCACATCAGATTTTTCAGTATTCCCCATCTTCTCAAGAGGTCAAGAGGTATTTGAGGTTCCCTCTTTCCTCCCTTCTCTCCCCTAACCTACCTTTAAGTCCTCCTGATTCTACCACATTAAAGGTTCACTTATCTAAGACCGCAAAGTATGTAAAAGATGAAATTAATAACAAATTTTTATTAGTACTCCACTAATTGAAAGCTGTATCATTTCATTTGGAAAAGTAGAACACAAGAGGGCTATCTATAATGTGGGAAAAAATAAATTCTGGAAACTATAATCAATGCTTGGCAAAACACCTTTACTAATACATTTAAGATCAAAGTAAGCTACAAGTTTGGTCTTGTTTATCTGAACTACTGATTTAGTTTTTAGAGACAGAGTCTTGCTATGTTCCCCAGGCTGGAGTGCAGTGGTGCAATCTCCACTCACTGCAACCTCCAGCTTCTGGGTTCAAGCGATTCTCCTACCTCAGCCTCCCAAGTAGCTGGGGTTAGAGATACGTGCCACTAGGCTCAGCTAATTTTTTTTTTTTTTATTTTGAGTAGAGAAAGGGTTTCATCTCGTTGGCCAGCTGGTCTCAACTCCTGACCTCAAGAGATCTGCCTGCCTAGGCCTCCCAAAATGCTGGGATTACAGGCATAAGCCACCACGCCCAGGCTTGAATTATTTTTAAACGTAAAATTTATGAGCTTAGAATTTTCCTACACACACAAATGCATACTGGGAACAAAAGGAATCTCATACAGTGTGGTGTTTGAATAACCAGTCTAAGAGGGCTATCAACATCACACTAATTACCAGTTTTCCAAATAATTAGAATAGGGCTGGGTGTGGGGCTCACACCTGTAATCCCACACTTTGGGATGCCAAGGCGGGAGGATTGCTTGAGCCCAGGAGTTTGAGACAAGCCTAAGCAACATAGTGCGTTCCCATCTCTAAAAAAAGTAGTAATAGAAAAAAAAAAAAAAATAGAATTAAAAACAACAAATTAAACCGGATGAAAAATTTGACATTACATTTTTTTTTCAGGATCATTATGGTCACCAACGATCACTCTGCCTTGTCATGCTGTATTGGTCTGCAGGGAGTGGTGGCTTGTGCCTGTAATCCAAGCAACTCAGGAGGCTGAGGCGGGAGGATCACTTGAAAGAACAGCCTGAGAAACAAAGATCCTATCTCTAACAAAATTTAAAAAAAAAAAAAAAAAAAAAATCTGCCGGGCACAGTGGCTCACACCTGTAATCCCAGCACTTTGGGAGGCCGAGGCAGGCAGATCACAAGGTCAGGAGATCGAGACCATCCTGGTTAACACGGTGAAACCCCGTCTCCACTAAAAATACAAAAAATTAGCTGGGTGTGGTGGTGGGTGCCTGTAGTCCCAGCTACTCGGGAGGCTCAGGCAAGAGAATGGCGTGAACCCGGGAGGCAGAGCTTGCAGTGAGCCGAGATGGCGCCACTGCACTCCAGCCTGGGCGACAGAGCGAGACTCCGTCTCAAAAAAAAAAAAAAATAAATAAAAATAAAATAAAATAAAAATAAAAATAAAAATAAAAAAAAAATCAAATGGGCATGGTGGCATGCACCTACAGTCTCAGCTACTCGGGAGGCTGAGGCAGGAATTTCAGGCTACAGTGAGCCATGATCATGCCACTGCTTTCCAGCCTGGGCAGTAGAACAAGACCCAAATCTAAAAGAAAAAATAAAGATTTATTGGTCACATTTAATGAAGATTTAATAATAGAAGGCTGGAATATTAGTGTTCATATACTTGAGAGTAAACTACTTTGTGTTTCATTAATCTGTTATTTTGACAATGCCTAAAAATACCATACTTCATGTCAAAGTCACCCTCTCTGTTCAACAGTTAATCACTACCTGAAAAGGTCTAAAACAGTTAATATTCACATTTCTGAAAAATACTCCATCTAAATTTATAAAAGGAGAAACTATGCTTTCTCAAAAAAACAAAAAACAAAAAACAAAAAACCAACAATCAAGGTTCCAGATACTTACTATGGTGGAAATATTATAAGGCAGAGAAGCAGCGGGGGAAAAAACAGGAGGAGGAGGAAGAGGATTGGTAAACTGTGAGTCAAAAGACCCCAAAAACATATGTAAAGACAGCTCCTGCCTGAGTACACAGCACTCTCCTCTGGGCACCCAGCCTGCCGAGAGGGATTCCTAGCAGGCAGCCTCCCACTCTGTGATCCTGGCCACGGTCACTCATGGTCATACAGGAGTGGGAAATA
Source organism: Theropithecus gelada (assembly GCF_003255815.1). Classification (NCBI taxonomy): domain Eukaryota; kingdom Metazoa; phylum Chordata; class Mammalia; order Primates; family Cercopithecidae; genus Theropithecus; species Theropithecus gelada. The sequence goes on from NC_037689.1 coordinate 45,835,070, forward strand.
TGAATCAAGATGAACAGAAACTTAGCAAAGGCGAGGGGAGAGAAGAGAGAAACAGAGAAAAAGAGAGAGACGTGTATTGACTGTGTATGACGGGAACTGGAACATGTCAAAGAGCAGCTGTGGGCACCCACTTCTGTCTGCCATGTGGGCTGAAGATCAGAGAAAGGCAGTCAACTGAGAAAGAATAAAGCCAAAAGGAGGACAGGGAGCGTTCCTGAACACCTCATTCTCCCAGTCGCTAGACCCAGTTCTATGTCTGCCCTTGGGTTCTGAGAGAGCCTTACATTCTTAGAATAAATTCTTCCTCTTTACTACCTTAGGTTGATTTTTCCTACTTATAACCAAGGGTCCTAACTAATAGTTTTAGAACAGAAATACTATGTTACTCAAACTTTCTTGGCCTTCTCTCTGCATCTGTAAAAACAAGAGCACTAGACATAATCTCTAAAATATTAATTTTTAGTCCTAAAATTCTCATTCTTTTCATATGATTTTGTAAATATGCAATGCACTAAATACGCATGCCAGTTAAATAAACCATAGTTACTTTTAAAGTATCAGCAATGCATTTGTGAAGTTTACCTGATCTAAACAGACTTCTAAAACTAATCTGCGATAGCCGAGACATATGCAGTAACTTATTTTCTACCTAAAAAGCTCAGTGCATTTATTGATAAGACTAACAACTTTAGAGCAGCAGCAGTATTTTACTTTTATGGTAACCGTGTATTAAGTAGAAAACAGTGAAATACTCAGTGATTAAGTGACTAACATGATAGTCTCTAGACGGAAGTAGTAAGTAAGGGTATAGGTCTGGAGTCAGATGCCTAGGTTTGAAGCACGGTTTTACCTCTTATTAGCTCTGTGACATTGGGGCAAGCTACTCAGCCTCTCTGTGCTCTAAAATGTAAAATCTGGACCAGATGCGGTGGCTCACGCCCATAATCCCAGCACTTTGGGAGGCCGAGGTGGGCAGATCACCTGAGGTCAGGAGTTCTAGACCAGCCTGGCCAATGTGGTGAAACCCTGTCTCTACTACAAATACAAAAATTAGCCAGGTGTGGTGGCTGGCACCTGTAATCCCAGCTACTTGGGAGGCTGAGGCAGGAGAATCGCTTGAACCTGGGAGGCGGAGGTTGCAGTGAGCCGAGATCAGTTCATTGCATTCTAACCTGGGCAACAAGAGTAAAACTCCATCTCAAATTGATCAATTAATTTAAAAAGTATAAAATTGAAAACTTTAAAATTGGGGTACTTCAGGCCAGGCGCAGTGGCTCACACTTGTAATCCCAGCACTTTGGGAGGCCAAGGCAGGTGGATCACAAGGTCAGGAGATCGAGACCATCCTGGCTAACATGATGAAACCCCCGTCTCTACTAAAAATACAAAAAAATTAGCCTGACATGGTGGCGGGTGCCTGTAGTCCCAGCTACTCGGGAGGCTGAGGCAGGAGAATGGCGTGAACCCGGGAGACGGAACTTGCAGTGAGCCGAGATGGCGCCACTGCACTCCAGCCTGGGTGACAGAGTGAGACTCTGTCTCAAAAAAAAAAAAAATTGGGGTACTTGGACAGGTGCGGTGGCTCACGCCTGTAATCCCAGCTACTCGGGAGGTTGAGGTGGGAGAACTGCTTGAACCCACGAGGTGGAGGTTGTGGTGAGCAGAGATCGCACCACTGCACTCCAGCCTGGGCAACAGAGTGAGACCCTGTCTCAAAAAAAAAAAAAAAAATTGGGGTACTAATATTAATAGAACCTACCTTACAGGTTGCTGTGAGGATTAAATGAATTAAAGGATGTAAAGCACTCAGAACGGTGCATGGACCTTAAGTACACTGTAACATTAAGGTTTATTATCATGCCCCTTCATGTTGCGCTACTAGAGCCAAAATAGTAGGCCTGATCTAGTTAACTCTGAAGAAACTCCCCAGCCCACCTTTTGAGTATAGTTTCTCAGGACTCAGGACCCAGGTCAACTCTAACTCCACAGATAAAGACTGTAATGTCCACGGGTGAACTGACTTTTTATTCAAGGTCATAGAACTAGTAGTTAGAAATAAAGTTAAGACTAGATTCTAGCGTAGGCAACATATCAAAACCCTGTCTCTACAAAAATTATCTGGGCGTGGCAGTGTGTGCCTGTAGTCTCAGCTACTTGGGAGGCTGAGGCAGGAAAATTGCCTGAGCCCAGGAGGCAGAGGTTGCAGTGAGCTGAGATGGTGCCATTGCACTCCAGCCTGGGCAACAGAGTAAGAGCCTGTCTCAAAAAAAAAAAAGATTAGATTCTATTTGCAAAAAATACAAAATAGTGTGGTCGGAAAGAGCAAAACCTCTGAAATCAGAGTGCTTACTAGTACTTACTGTGTGACCTAGAAAAATGTTGTTAACTTCCTAATCTTGGTTTCCATCCATACATTACTAATAATCATCATCGTCATCTTATTATCAAGTTAGGGTGGTGAATAAATGAATTAACGTTAAGTGAGAACCCTCAATCTCCTCTCTACCAATCCCATGCCTCCCTAAGGTTTATCATAATGCAGATTGATAACAGATCTGGGTCAGGTGTGGTGGCTCACGTCTGTAATCCCACCACTTTGGGAAGCCAAGATGGGCATATTACTTGAGCCCAGGAGTTCGAGGCCAGCCTGGGCAATGTGGCGAAACACCATCTCTACTAAAAACACAAAAATTAGTGAGATGTGGTGGTGTGTGACTGTAGTCCCAGCTACTCAGGAGGCTGAGGTCAGAGGATAAACTGAGCCCGGGAGGCCAAGGTTGCATTGAGCTATAATCCACCAGTGAACTTCAGCCTGGGCAACAGAGTGAGACCATGTCTCAAAAAAAAAAAAAAAAAAAAACTGTGTACGTAACTCTTTACCTGGGTGCAGCAGCCTCATGCCTGTAATCCCAACATTTTGGGAGACAAGGCATGAGGATCACTTGATACAGGAGTTCAAGACCAGCCTGGGGCCGGGCGCGGTGGCTCAAGCCTGTAATCCCAGCACTTTGGGAGGCCGAGACGGGCGGATCACGAGTTCAGGAGATCGAGACCATCCTGGCTAGCACGGTGAAACCCCGTCTCTACTAAAATACAAAAAAAATTAGCCGGGCGAGGTGGCGGGCGCCTGTACTCCCAGCTACTCGGGAGGCTGAGGCAGGAGAATGGCGTGAACCCGGGAGGCGGAGCTTGCAGTGAGCTGAGATCCGGCCACTGCACTCCAGCCTGGGCAACAGAGCCAGACTCCGTCTCAAAAAAAAAAAAAAAAAAAAGACCAGCCTGGGCAATGTGGCTGGACCTCTTCTCTACAAAAAAATTTTTTAAAAAATAGCAGAGCTTGGTGGCATGCTCCTGTGGCCCCAGCTACTTGGGAGGCTGAGGCAGGAAAATCTCTAGAGCTGAAGATATCGAGGCTGCAGTGAACCACGATGAAGCCACTGCATTCCAGCCGGGGCGACAGAACAAGGCCCTGTCTCTAAAAAGAAATGTAAGTACAGAATTACATCAATTTAAGGAAGAAAACTATTATAAGAACTACTTTGCAATGGCAGAGACAGCGGCGGCAGCAGCAGCATGCTCAACAAGAAGTGCGTAGCCCCATTCTCCCAAAAGAAAACGAATCATTGTAAAACACAAAAACCTTAAATAAGAACTCTTTAAATCAGTGAGTGCTGGAGGAAAAATTTAAGAGGCTTTGAGAAAAAAACATTTACTGACAAAATGTTCAATGTACAAAAATTCTGTATCCTTACTTTTCACATATAGGTTTATCAACATTTTATACATGGCCTTCAGAATTTCAAATGGTAGGGTTTTTTTTTCCCCAAGAGGGGAACCAACCTAAATTAGACCAAATGACAAAGCATACTTATACTACCAGGAAAGAAATACTGAAGAATGTATCTTGTTTCATAAACTTGGTACTGACTAAAGAAAAGAAAGCCTCACATTTTTGTGCCTAAGAATGAACAGTATAGGGATTCTCAAAGCATGATCTGGGGACAAGTGAATCCAGTTGTCCTAAAAGATTCCAGTCCCCACTAAAGGGGCTTCCCAATGTCAAAATTATTATCAAAATAATTTTTTAAAAGTTATTGGTCAGCCAGGCACGGTGGCTCACATCCACGATCTTAGCACCTTGGGAGGTAGAGGTGAGCTGATCACTTGAGCTCAGGAGTTCGAAACCAGCCTGGTCAATATGGTGAAACCCTGTCTCTACTAAAAAATACAAAACTTAGCCAGGGGTGGTGGCATGTGCCTCTAATCCCAGCTACTCAGGAGGGTGAGACATGAGAATTGCTTGAACCCGGGAGGCAGAGGTTGCAGTGAATGAAGATTGTGCCACTGCACTCCAGCCTGGGCGACAGAGCAAGACTCCTTCTCAAAATAAATACACAAATAAAGAATAGTTATTTGTCTTTTTCACTTTCATTCTGTTTTCCAGAGGTTTACACATGGTATGTGATATTGCAACAGACTGAATGCAGAAGCTGATGAGAAGCTCATTGGCTTTTATTAAGCCAGACATTAAAGAGATTTGCAAAAATTTAAAACAATGCTAATCTTTTCACCAAGTTATTAACTGTTTTAGAAAAGTTATTCTTCATAAAAAAAAAAAAAAAGTTATTTAGGTTACCATGTAACAGACCTAAAAAGATTAAGATTCTATTTCCAAAAAATACAAAATAGTGTGGTCGGAAAGAGCAACACCTCTGAAATCAGAGTGCTTACTAGTACTTACTGTGTGACCTAGAGAAATGTTGTTAACTTCCTAATCTTGGTTTGTATTTGTTTATTTTTTGAGACAGTCTCACTCTGCACCCAGGCTGGAGTACAGTGGCATGATCTCTGCAACCTCTGCCTCAGGGGTTCAAGCGATTCTCCTGCCTCAGCCTCCTGAGTAGCTGGGACACAGGTGCCCACCACCACGCCTGGCTCATTTTTGTATTTTTAGTAGAGACCGGGTTTCACCAAGTTGCCCAGGCTGGTCTTGAACTCCTGGCCTCAAGTGATCCACCTGCCTCGGCCTCTCAAAGTGGTGGGATTACAGGTATGAGAAACCAAGCCTGGCCCCCACTAATTTTTTAAGAGTAAAAAGAAGTCCTGAGACCACAGGTTTGAGAACTGAAAGTATAAGAGATAAGTGACCACACACATGCACGCACAAACCTCAACCTCTTCCTACTCCTACCTGTGCCCTGGAAGACTATTACTGCTATTTATGTCACAGAAATTTTGAACACTTCAAACTCTCTAGTGACCAGTAAAAAAAGAAGTTTGGTGGGGGTACAACTGGACAGGAAATTAAAGGCAAATAAATTAAATGCTTCCTTTTCAGTTATAAGGCTGCCATTCTGATGTGAAGGCAAAATTCTAGGCAATTAATTAAAAGACATTTCAAAATTAACCTCTATGTTTATGCCATAAGCAATAATTTATTGCTTTCACATTCCTTCCACAGCTGCTTGAAAATTCATACAAAAGCTTAACGTATTCAATGCAAAAGCTAGATTCTCAGAGGTTGATATACTTATCTTCAATGAAAAATTTAAATAATTTCATACTATCTTCATCCCCAAACTGGTCTCCTACCAAAATTGATGCCTATGCAGAAAATGCCACAGTTGCATACTGAAAAGAGAATGCAAAGGCTTACTACGGATAAAAACAGAATTAATTTCTGAGTCATAACATTTCTCACTTCTGTAACCTATAAAGCAAAAAAATGTAAATTCGACAATCTCAAAGCAGCCAACTTCTCAACTCAACATACCAATCTAAAACAAAAGACAAATTTAAAGACAGACTAAATTTTTAGCTCTATTAGCGGTCACTTTACTCTCAATACACCACTCAAATTGAAAACTCTAATATGGGAGGAGCAGTTGTGTAAGTTAACTTTAATGTGTTTAATACTGGAAATTCTTGCTTGTCATCAAAATATTTTTATAACTCAGGACCAAACTGCAAATGACCATTTAACTAAGCTATTAGGAGGGCCCTGGGTCCTCCAGCCTCCAGACTGGCACCAAATTACTTCATTTTTCAGGTATGTTTAGCATTTAGTCATCCTATAATACAAGAACCCTTATAAGAAAAAAACACTCCTGCATGAATGCTATTTTTCATCAGAAGACTTTAATTTAATGCTTCTCTGCTTATTCCACACTATGACTAGTAGTAGTCCAAGAGTGATGTCATGGAAAACAGCTTCCCTTAGCCTTTAGAGATTGGATCCAGTGAGAATTCTAGGAAAAGCCTCTACTGGGGAATAAAACCCCAAATCATCTAAGTTCTATTCTAACATGAAATCACAAATACTGTAATGTTAGCCTTTCAGTTCCTCATAAGAATTATACAACCAAACTAAATATTTTGGAAGGTCTTGCTGTTATGATATAGATTTCCTGCAAATCATTAAAGTATGATATATATCATTAACTAAATTCAAAGATCTTATCAGAGCAAAGAATATTTTTTTCTATCCATTCTTGTATGTTTCAGTGATTGAGCCTGATGGGTTTTAAGGGTCTTACATTAAAAACAGAAAACCTGACAACATATTTTGCCTTTCCTAATTTCTTGTTTCCAAAGTTAAAATTTCAAATTCTGAAAAGGCCTTCCACTTTTGGACCAGCAGCAATACAACATATACCCTTGGCAGAGATGAACTATGAGAGCCTTTCCAATGATTCTTAAAATGGCAATAATAATAATAATCTTATATTACTATCTCCCTTGGTGCTGCTGTTCCTTGAAAACCAGCTACACTCCCAACTTAAGGCCTCTCTACACCCTGTTCCCTCCGCCAGGATCACACTATCCCCAGATATATATGGTTCCCTTAGGGTCTTTTGTGTCATTTCAGTGAGGCCTTCCTCAAACACCCTCTTTTAATGTTGCAAAACTCCGTCTGCCCCATCAACCAGACAATCCCCATGCTCCTCCACTTTATTTTTCTCTGCAGTATACTAAATGGCAATACAGGCTATCCATTTTACTTAGTTTCCTTTCTGCTTCAATTTGGCGGTTTCGCTTCATTGACTGTTATATCTCCAGCACCTAAAACAGTGCTTGGCACATAATAAGTGCTTAATAAATACTTGTTGGAAAGACGGATAAATTTAATCCTCACAACCTTCCATGTTTTGTATCCATCCCTGACTTAAAGATGAGAACATCAAAGCTCAGAGGTTAGGTAACTTGCCCAAGGCTATATAATTATTAGAAAGTTGTGAAGTTGGGGTCCGCCTGACTTCAGAGCCTTCCTGATTAAACACTGTTCTACAATGCCTCACCCATTGCTCCATCTTTCATTTCTCTTCCATAAAAACCACATGAGATATAGCACTCCAATTCAGAGAAAATAGATGCTAATAAAGTAATCCACCTCCTCTAAGCTAAAGATTCATTCTCCTCACAGTTAACATTATTCACTCTCAAAACATTTGCACTGGGAAAGGCCAGGCTTGACAACAGGCCACCTACATCATTTGCGGGGACTCTTGTTCAAAATCAGGGAAAAATGGCGTTAAAAGGCTGGGCGATGGCCGGGCGCGGTGGCTCACGTCTGCAATCCCAGCACTTTGGGAGGCCGAGACGGGCGGATCACTTGAGGTCAGTGGTTCGAGACCAGCCTGGCTAATGTGGTGAAACCCCGTCTCTACTAAAAATACAAAAATTAGCTGAGCATGGTGACGCGCATCTGTAATTCCAACTACCAGAGAGGCGGAGGCAGGAGAATAGCTTGAACCCAGGAGGCGGAGGTTGCAGTGAGCCGAGATCGCGCCACTGCACTCCAGCCTGGGAGACAGAGCAAGGCTGTCTCAAAAGAGAAAAAAAAAAAAGCTGGGTGCGGCGACTCCCGCAATTCCAGCACTTTGGGAAGCCAAGGCGGGCGGATCACTTGAGTCCAGGAGTTTGAGACCAGCCTGGCCAACATGGTGAAACCCCGTCTCTACCAAAAATACAAAAATTAGCCGGGCGTGGTGGCATGCGCCTGTAATCCCAGCTACTCAGCAGGCTGAGGCCCAAGAATCCTTTGAGGCCAGGAGGTGGAGGTTCCAGTGAGCGAGGATCGCGCCACTCCACTCCAGCCTGGGCGACGGAGCAAGACTGTCTTAAAAAAAAGAAAAAAAAAAAAAGTCGTCAAAAGCAGTAAAATATAAAGCTTTTTCCTTTTTTCTGTATCTCTCGACTATTTCACGGCGTTTTTTTTGAGACGGAGTTTTGCTCTTGTCGCCCAGGCTGGAGTGCAATGCCGCCATCTTGGATCACCAGAACTTCCGCCTCCCGGGTTCAGGAGATTCTACTACTGCCTCAGCCTCCAGAGTAGCTGGAACTAGAGTAGCTGGGATTACAGGCGTGAGCCACCACGCCCGGCTAATTTTGTATTTTTAGTAGAGACGGGGTTTCTCCACGTCGGTCAGGCTGGTCTCAAACTCCCGGCCTCCCAAAGTGCTGGGATTACAGGCGTGAGCCACCGCTCCCGGCTCTCATGGGTGTTTTTTAAATTTTATGTTTAATGTCGTTCTGAGTAAAGGAAAATTAAAAATTTAAATTAGCATGACTTTTACCATTCACCCTTATACTGTACAATCCCAGTTTTACATGCAGATTATTAAACCAAGTGTGGGGCCCTTCTGAACATCCATGAAGGCAAGCCTGCCCTGGTCAAGGTTAGGTTTCTGAGATAACCCGACTCGAGGTAGAGAGAAGGTCAAACCTTCAAATTCCCAATAAAGCAATGATTTGTCAAAATTTTATCTTCAAGTTAAGTGATAAATCCAATCTATAAAACCAACCACTTTGAAGTAGGCTCTTCCTTTTACTATGTTAATCCTGTCCAACTTCTATTATTCTGCCTTTTTACAAAACACAAAAGCATACTCTGAAAAGACAACTGATATTGGACTAGACGATCATAAATTTAATAAAACACCTAACTACTCAAAACCATTTGTTAGCTAAAAATAACAATGTACCCAAAAATGCTTCTTTTTCACTTTTTGTGGACCATTTAAGCCAAACCATTTTGGATCATTTTTACTTGGCACATCAAAAACATAGAAATGATCCATACTGATCTGTTACACATATAAATTCTGGCAAAATAAATTCAATTTTCAAACCACAAATATTTACTATCCTATTCTTTCCCCAAATTAATCAGCAATGAAGAGTGAAAGTTAACATCCTCTACCACTGATAAACTGTGACTCTAAGCACCTACTACATGTGATGATTAAAAATGAGAATCAAATTATATAATTACATTAAGTGCTAAAAAGTTGAAATGTTCTATACATTTCTAGATCTATTAAGGATTACTGAAACATGAATGCATTGATAAGCTCTTAACCAATTTTCAAATTAGTAGAAGTATTAGAGCATCCTGCTCCCTAGATATGAAAAACAGGCATTAAAATTAGGGTATGTATGTCTGCAAGGCATTTTCTAAATTACCACTTAATCAGATCAACAAAGGCAAACAAATTCGGAAAACAGAAAAGACTAAACAAATGTAAGGTGTTAACTAAATATTCAGAGTAAGAAAAGGGGCCTAAAGCGGCCTACAACGATGAAAAGCAAAGCGCCTACAGTAACGTTACATTTGAATTAAAGAATACCGTTATTTAAATAAGCAGTTAGCACTTCGTAGGAGGAAGGCCAAGCAACGTGACTATTATAGATCTATGGATTCACAGCACTGCTTTACTATTATTCCGTACTTATTTGCTTTTATTTGTAATATAGAAATAAAGAGGCAGCAACAGTTAGCCACTACATTAACCACTCTAGCAAAGGTTACTTTAAAAAACGGCCTTGAATTCTTACAACACTCTACAGTTAAGGATTATTTTCACATATATGACCTCATATAGTCCTCTCAACCCTGCGATGTTGGTACTACCGACTATATTTCATAGATAAGAAACCGAGGCTCGGTACGCGATTTTTTCTCAGAGTCACCCAAGTCGAACCCAGACCTTCCGATTCCTAGTTTTATGCCTCGCATTTCGCATAGTTCTATTTCAGGCATAAATTGAATTGTTAAAGGGAAGGAACGGGTTAGGGAAAAAATAATCATGGTACCTGCAGCTGTGTGCTGCAAAAAATGGCTGAATTATGCTTCTTCCTTTTTCTTTCTCGCTCTCTCTGGGGAAAAAAAAAAAATTACATTTCAAACAATTTAAGTAAACTCAAAGACAAATGAGGTCCCGGCGTCTACCCAATGTTTGACTTGGGTCCGCGTAGAGAGGGCCGGCGAATTCGTGCCTAGCTCGGGGTCGCGGGCGAAGCCCGGGCTCCGCAGGCCGGCGGCCAGGGGCGGCTACGTACCTCGGGGGGTCCTGTCCAGCCTCTAGTGGACGGCAGTCTGCATCAGGAAGAACCGGGCCGGCGGGCCGATGGGTGGGCGGTCGGGCGCCGGGACGGCACTCGGCAGGCTTCTCGGACGTCTACGAGCGGCCGCTGCCGGCACGAGCCGGGTCGCTCCGGCGGGGCACGAGCGTGCTCGCCTGCAGCACCCTCTGGATAAGTCCTGGGAAAGAAGACAGCGCTGAGTCGCGAAACCAGACAGTCGGGCTCCGCACGAGGCGGCGCGGCGTCGGGGCCCGGACCGACCTTGCCAACGCCGGGGGCCTCGCAGCACCCGGCGGGGCTCGGCGGGAGGGCCGACTGGGGCCGCGGGCGGGGGAAAGGGCTGGGGGGCAGCAGGCAGAGACAGAAGCACCAGAGAAGGTAGCGTCGAGGACGGCGTCTCCGAGCTTCTGCCCCGAAGCGCGCCGAGCCTCGGGATCACCCACGCCGGGGGTGGAGGAAGGCGGGAAAGGGGCGGGGAAGGGGCGGGGCGTGCGGGGCCACGAGCCGGGGGCCGCTCCGGGCCGCGCGCCCCCTGCGGGCCGCGGGAGCCGCCCGGGGCCCGCCCAGGGAGGCGGGGCTGGCCGGCACGGGGCCCCGTGCGCCGTCGTCTTGACGCGGAAGCCCGCCACGCTGGGAGAGAGGGCGGAGGGTGGGAAGCCGTTGGGGGCGGGGAGCTGGCCCGGGAGGCCCCCCTCGGCCCCTGCTGGCGCCCCGAGGGGGCCAGCCTGTGGCCTGGCGGGTGTTTACCTTCCCCCTGGTCGAGCGCCAATGCCGCCATCTTTCAGCCTAAAGCGCGTCACTTCCGGCGCCACGGGAGCGGGAGCGGGTGTGGGAACGGGGGTGGGGGGCTGGCGGGGAAGGCTGTCCCGCGCCCGCGGCGCCCCGCGTCCCGGCTGCCGGCCCGCCACGCCAGCGGTTTCCCACCGAGGAAAACAGGCGACCGGGCGTCGCGGCCCCAGACTGGGCCCGACGCAGCTTCCCCCGCGGCGCCGCCGTCGGGGCTGAGGACACTCAGCTGCCCTCGTCCCCTTGGTCCCTCTCCGCCTGCACGAGCGATGGGCCCCGAGCCACTGAGGTGCGCCCACCCTCGACAAGTTGAGGGCTAGGAAGCCAGGAAGGTGTCTTTTTGCATCTTGGCCACGGTAGGGGTGGGGGAATCGGGGACAACGTGGAGGGAGCTTTTCCATAGCTACCTGTTATAAAAGTGACTAGATCTGCGCCAAATGACATCATTTTTGTAAGGCAACTTGCAGTGGATTATTGCGTCACTGTCCACTTGGCTTGCTGCACAACAATTACACGTTTCAGAAATCGATTTCCCAGGGGTGGGAAAATTCATAAAAAATTGCATGTCTGCACCACCCGGAGATAATGCCGGATTTAAAAAAGCTGTTCTGTCTCCACTTGCGTCAAAATAAGAACGAACATTCAGAGGGCAGTGATTTTTGTTGTTCATTTTTAACACATCAGCTGTAGAATTCTAGCTAGTACTTTTTAAATATTACCTTTTCTTGACTTAAGAATATAAAACTAGACTATAGGACTGGTTTGTAAATGTATTATGGCATCTCTTTGTGGGAAAAGTGTAGATGACGGAAATACACAGTTGGAAGCCCGTGATTCTACAATTAATCTTAAATTAGGGCATCCATTGCCCATAGCAGATCCTAAAGTGAGGTATTTCGGCTTCCCCCACCCCCACCCCCCGCCGCCATTTTCTCTCTAGACCAATATCCCGATGAACTTTCCGTGAGAGGTGTCGCTAAAAGCGATCATTATCTCTTTCTAGCAAACTCGAACATTCTATCTTTCCCGAGGCCAAAATAGCACACGGTGTACTGTTTTGCTGAAGTAGACTACTTCGTGGGAGAGATAACAGAATCACCTCAATCTTTTGGAAAAAAGCTTCCTTATTCCGATTTAAACTTACAAGCTTAAAAAAAACTAAGACACAGAAATTCCCAAGTTGTTCACACTTTCTTTCCATCTTTTCCAATAGCTCCTTTAAGATATTTCTGTTCATTATTTTAAAATCCCTGCTTGCTGTATTTGCATCTGTGACTATATGACAAATTACCCCAGAATTTATCACATTACAACAAAATTTTAAAAATTAAACCATAAACTTTAAAAATGCATACATTCCACTTCTGAATATTTAAATTTTCATACAGTATTCCCGAACATCTAAACGCTGAATTTGGATTTTTGTACATTAACTAACAGACATTTTAAGCTATACATTACTATCTGGCACTGACCTGTCTAAAGAGAGGCTTCTGTTCTTCATTCAAGCAAGAGCTGAAACGTTTCTGCGCTCTGTGTACCAGGTATAAATGTAGTGAGTGATGTCATAGCCATTGTGTGATCACCGTGCCCCCCACCCCTCCTTATTTTGACATTGCAAGGTCTCATATGGGGAATTTCAAATGTGCTTTTTTGGATAGTTATTGTAGTTTCTAAAACTGCTGTGTCTTTCAGTCAATCTATACGTTTACTATATAACACCCCCCCCAAAGTTATCTTCAATCAATGATGCCTCTTTCACTCTTATTTCTTATTTTCATGTTGTTGTTATTATTTTTTGAGACGGTCTCACTCTCGGCCAGGCTGGAGGGCAGAAGCATGATCACAGCTCACTGCAGCCTTGACCTCCCGGGCCCAAGTGATCCATCCGCCTCAGCCTCCCGAATAGCTAGGACCACAGGCGCGTCCCACCATGCTCGGCTAACTTTTCTTGTTTTTTGTTTGTTTGTTTGTTTTTGTTCTTGTTTGTTTCTGAGATGGAGTCTAACTCTGTTGCCCAGGCTGGGGTGCAGTGGCACATCTCGGCTCACTGCAACCTCCACCTCCCGGGTTCAAGCAATTCTCCTGCCTCAGCCTCCCGAGTAGCTGGGATTACAGGCGTCCGCCACCACGCCCAGCTAATTTTTGTATTTTTGGTAGAGACGGGGTTTCACTGTGTTGGCCAGGCTGGTCTCAAACCCCTGACCTCACGATCCGCCCGCCTTGGCCTCCCAAAGTGCGGGGATTACAAGCGTGAGCCACTGCACTCCAGCTCGGGCAACAGAGCAAAAACTCCGTCTCAAAAAGAAAAGAAAAGATATTTTAACTTTCCCCACCAATTTCTGGACTGTAATGGGAGTCGTTAAATACCTTGAGAGTATCCTTTCACACTGGTAGAGTCCCACTGAGGCAGATGGAAGCAGTCTTTTCTTTCCCCTGTAGCCTAAGTATTTGAGAATACACATTCCTCAATAGCTATCTAGCAGCCAGCGAGGTCGGAAGTATGCTAGAGGCTTGGGCCTGGGAGTGCTGGTGGAGTTGGAATAAGGTTCCTCCCCAGGGGTTCTGAGGATTTAGGATACTGCATACCCTCCTCCTCCCTCCTGTTTTTGTTTTTTAAGAAATTCAGGTCGGGCGTGGTGGCTCACGCCTGTAATTCCAGCACTTTGGGAGGCCGAGGCGGGCGGGGGGTTGGGGGAGGGAGGGTGCAGCAGGGGGTCATTAGAGGTCAGGAATTGGAGACCAGCCTGACGAACATAGTGAAACCCCATCTGTATTAAAAATACAAAAATTAGCTGGCGTGGTGGCGCGGACCTGCGGTCCCAGCTACTCAGGAGGCTGAGGTAGGAGTATGGTTTGAGCCCAGGAGGCAGAGGTTGCGGTGAGTGGAGATTGCACCACTGCACTCCAGCCTGGGCAACGGAGCTAGAAGCTGTCTCAAAATAAATAAATAAATAAAGTTGAGGCTTTTCAGAAATTCCCAGTCTGCGGTAGTTGTCTTGGTAATCGCTTTTCTTTTTACTTTTTATTATTATTATTTATTTATTTATTTATTTATTTTGAGACGGAGTCTCCCTCTATCACCCAGGCTGGAGTGCAGTGGCATGATCGGCTCACTGCAACCTCTGCCTCCCAGGTTCAAGTGATTCTCCTGCCTCAGCCTCCCAAGTAGCTGGGACTACAGGCACACACCACCACACCCGGCTAAATTTTGTCACTTGAGTGGAGATGGGTTTTCCCATGTTGGCCAGGCTGGTCTCAAACTCCTGACCTCAAGTAATCCATCCACCTCAGCCTCCTAAACTGCTGGGATTACAGGTGTGAGCCACCGCACCCAGTCACCCCATGATCTTTCCACTGTACCGTGTTATTATATTAATTAACATAGTAAATGATCTTCACATCGTTGTATGTTTATTCCTACTTAATTCCATAAACTGTTGGTTTGCAATCTACTATACTATTTAGTTATTCATTCCATAAGTATTTGTGAGTGCCTAGTACATGCCAAGTCTTGTTCTACCCACTGGGGATCCATCAGTGAATAAAACATATGAAAATTAGCCCTTGTATGGATTACACGTGTCAGCCAATAAACAAAATAAATAAGCAAATTATGTGGCCTGTTAGAATGTGGTAAATGTGGCTGGGTGCGGTGGCTCACGTCTGTAATCCCAGCACTTTGAGAGGCTGAGGTGGGTGGATTACTTGAGTTCAAGACCAGCCTGGCCAACATGGGAAACCCCATCTCTACTAAAAATACAAAGAAATTAGCCAGGCGTGGTGGCGCATGCCTGTAATCCCAGCTACTTAGGAGGCTGAAGCAGGAGAAGTGCTTGAACCCAGAAGACTGGGCGAAAGAGGGAGACTTTGCCTCAAAAAAAAAAAAAAAAAAAATATATATATATATATTATTTTCATAGAAGTTTTAATGACTTATGAAGTTGTTTCTAATATAATCTTATGTGAAAATGCAGGACAAAAAAAACAATAATTGCACTGATCGCAATAACACTGACCCCTCAGAGGCAGTTTTCTGTTGACTCCTTATTTTCCTGAGTATGGGTCACACTTTGCTGTTTCTTTGTACATCCTGTTTCTTTTAGATAATATGTTGTAGCAACTCTGGACTCTTCATTAACCCACTCCCAATCCAGGTGGTGGTGGGGTTTGCTATTTTTAGATTTGTTGTTTGTGTGGTGGTCAGCCTGGACTAATTCTGTGGCATCTATTCCCCCAATCAGAATGTGATAAATGCTATGGAAAATAACAGAGCTTGGGAAGGGTGTTCCAATTTTAACTGGGATGATCAAAGTAGGAGGTATCATTTGAGCCTCGACTTGAATGAAATTAGGGACCAGAGTGTATAAAGCCTGGTAGGCAATTGTAAGGTCTTTGGCCTGTGAGAAATTGAGAACCACTGGAAGGTTTTGTGAAGAGGACCAATATAATTTGACACTCAGGCTGCTATGTAAATAACAGAATTTAGGTGGACTAGGGCAGAAGCAGGGAAATGGGTTAGGAGACTATTACGATAATGGAATGGAATGGGATGGAGGCAACAGTGGAGATGGTAAGAAGTGCTTAGACTTTGCAAATATTCTGGAGGAAGAGCCAACAGGATTTCCTGGAGGTAGGGATAAGGGAAAGAGAGGAGTCATGGATAACATCAAGGTTTTCCGTCCTGAGCAACTGGAAGGATGAAATTGTCATTTCCTGACATCGCAAAGACCTCAGGAGGATCAGTTTTGAAGGGAGTGGGGAGGAAGGAAAAGCTGCAAGGACTGGGCCCAGAGGCATGCCTGGGCTAGGGAGCCATCCTGGAGAACAGAGAGAACTGGTTCTAGGAGATCAGACAAGAGTTTGGAATGCTACAAGCTACAGAGAAAGTTACTGGAAGTTGCTAAACATCCACTATCAATAAAAGATGCAATGAATATTGCCATTTTAACGGAATATATTTACCTTGAAACATGGTGTAGACAATGCCCCCTTGTAAATGAAAACCTTAAAAAGAAAGTAATCATCTTTGTGCTCCTTATGAACCAATGAAAAATAACATTATGCTTCAGCTTCAGTTATGAGATTATCAAGGGGCTGAGTGTACAGCGAGGACTGGGCTTTGGGGCACAGCAATGTGAGGGAGTCATCTGGGACAAGATAGGGGACTGTCAAGGAGACAGAGAAGGAGTAGCCAGTGAGATAAGAGTAAGACAAAGACTGTGCTATGCTAAGCCAGATAGAAAAATACTGTAATTGCTAAACATCCACTATCACTATCAATGAAAGATGAAATGAATGTCACCATTTTAACTAAATCTATTTACTTTGAAATGCAACTTAGACAATGCCTCTTAGTAAATAAAAATGTTAAAAGGAGTAACATACCCCCTTTCCCAAAATTAATCATTAAAAAAGTTTTTTTTTTTTTTTAAAGAGATGAGGTATCCCTCTGTAGCCCAGGTTGGAGTGCAATGGTGTGATCACAGTGATCATAGCTCACTGCAGCCTTGAACTGCTGAGCTCGAGGGATCCTCCTGCCTCAGTCTCCTGAGTAGCTCAAAATACAGGCTTGAGCCACTGTGCCCAGCAAAATTAATCACTTTTAAGTTATGAACCAATGAAAAATAGCACTATGGTTTAGAAGCCTCAAGATACGAGCCATATATTCTTTTTGTTTGTTTGTTTGTTTGTTTTTATGAGATGGAGTGTCGCTCTTGTTGCTCAGGCTGGAGTGCAATGGTGCAGTCTTGGCTCACTGCAACCTCCGCCTCCTGGGTTCAAGTGATTCTCTTGCCTCGGCCTCCCAAGTAGCTGGGATTACAGGCACCCGCCACCATGCCCGGCTTATTTTTTGTATTTTTAGTAGAGACGGGGTTTCACCACGTTGGCCAAGCTGGTCTTGAACTCCTGACCTCAGGTGATTTGCCTGCCTCAGCTTCCCAAAGTGTTGGGATTACAGGCATGAGCCACCATGCCCAGCCCAAGCTAAATGTTCTTAAGTACTGCACTTCAGTAGATGTGTACCCAAACACGCACACATTCTAAGTGTGAGTGCCAGAGTTGAGGTGAGTAGCAGGAATAAAGAGCTGCTACATGGTGTTGTATGACGAAAGAAGTGGAAAAATAAGAAAGAAAGGAAGGGAGGGAGGGAGGGAGGGAAAGAAAAGAAAGAAAGAAAAGGAAGGAAGGAAAGAAAGAAAAAGAAAGAAAGAAAGAAAAAAGAAAGAAAGAAGGAAGGAGGGAAGGAGGGAGGGAGGGAAGGGAGGAAGGGAGGGAGGGAGGGAGGAAGGAAGGAAGGAAGGAAGGAAGGAAGGAAGGAAGGAAGGAAGGACGGACGGACTCACTCCAGTAATTACTGTTGCCGGCAGCACAACTTCAGGGTTTGGGGACTGTGGTTAAGGATACAGACAAGATTGAATGTAGGCTCTTAGGTTATTTATTGATTCTAAAACTAAGTTCTTTTAAAAATGCAGTGATGGCCGGGCACGGTGGCTCACGCCTGTAATCCCAGCATTTTGGAAGGCTGAAGCAGGCGGATCACAAGGTCAGCAGTTCGAGACCAGCCTGGCCAACATGGTGAAACCTCGTCTTTACTAAAAATACAAAAATTAGCCAGGCGTTGTGGCGAGCGCCTATAATCCCTGCTACTCAAGAGGCTGGGGCAGGAGAATCGTTTGAACCGGGAGGCAGAGGTTGCAGTGAGCCGAGATCATGCCGTTGCACTCCAGCCTGGGCGACAGAGTGAGACTCCATCTAAAAAACAAAACAAAACAAAACAAAAACGCAGTGGCTCATGCTTGTAATCCCAGCACTTTAGGAGGCAGAGGCGGATGGATCACTTGAGTTCAGGAGTTCAAGACTAGCCTGGCAAACATGGTGAAATCCCGTTTCTACTAAAATTACAAAAAAATTGGCTGGGCGTGGTGGCAGGCACCTGTAATCCCAGCTACCCGGGAGGCTGAGGCAGGAGAATTGCTGGAACCCAGGAAGCGGAGGTTGCAGTGAATTGAGATCACACCATTGCACTCCAGCCTGGACGACAGAGGAAGATTCCGTCTCAAAAAAAAATTAAATTAAAATTTAAAAAACTAAAAAACAGTGAGGCTGGGTGCAGGGGCTCACGCTTGTAATCCTAGTACTTTGGGAGGCTGAGGGGGGCGAATGGCTTGAGCCCAGGAGTTTGAGACCAGCCTGGCAACATAGGGAGACTCCATCTCTACAAGAAATACAAAAAATTAGCCCAGCGTGATGCTGTGAAGTTGTGGTTCCAGCTACTCAGGAGGCTGAAGTGGGAGGATTGCTTGAGCCCGGGAGGTCAAGGCTGCAGTGAGCCGTTATTGCACCACTGTACTCCAGCCTGGGTGACAGAGTGAGACTCTGTCTCAAAAAACAAAACAAAACAAAAAAACAAATAAAAACCTAGTGACTGCAAAACTATCTCTAAGACAGAATTTCTTTCTAGATACAGGGCAGAGAGGGACTTTAGGTAAGTCAATTCTGGCCTCCTCAGCTTTGTGTGTGGGTAGTGGAAGAGAAAGTAGGGGTATGATTTCACACATAGACGTCTGGGCACAGGCCTGGACAAAAGGAGGGGTGAATTTCATGCTGTCTTAGGGACTTGGGAGAAGAGGCAGCACTGTCTTGGTGAGGGAGGTGAGAATGTTAAGCATAGGTGAGGCAGGATAGCCCTCTGTGTTTGGAGGTTTTTTGTTGTTGTTGTTGTGTTTGAAACAGAGTCTTGCTCTGTCGCCCAGGCTGGAGTGCAGTGGTGCGATCTCGGCTCACTGCAAGCTCCGCCTCCCGGGTTCACGCCATTCTCCTGCCTCAGCCTCCCGAGTAGCTGGGACTACAGGCGCCCACCACTACGCCCCGATTTTTTTTTTTTTTTTTTTTTTTTTTGTATTTTTAGTAGAGACAGAGTTTCACCGTGTTAGCCAGGATGCTCTCGATCTCCTGACCTCGTGATCCGCCCGCCTCGGGCCTCCCAAAGTGCTCGGATTACAGATGTGAGCCACCGCGCCTGGCCAGAGGTGTCAATATTGTCAAGTGATGGTTCTTCCCAATTGATCTACAGATTCAAAACAATTCCCATTAAAAATCCAGCAGGATGGCCGGGTATGGTGGCTCACGCCTGTAATCCCAACACTTTGGGAGGCCAAGGCGGGCGAATCACGAGGTCAGGAGATCGAGACCATCGGGCTAACACGGTGAAACCCAGACTCTACTAAACATACAAAACATTAGCTGGGTGTGGTGGCGGGTGCCTGTAGTCCCAGCTACTCGGGAGACTGAGGCAGGAGAATGGCGTGAACCCGGGAGGCGGAGCTTGCAGTGAGCCGAGATGGCGCCACTGCACTCCAGCCTGAGCGACAGAGCGAGGCTCCGTCTCAAAAAAAAAAAAAAAAATTCCAGCAGGAGAGCAGGGTAAAACTTAATTGGGTGTGATGGCACATGCCTGTAGTCCCAGCTACTCAAAAGGCTAAGGCGGGAGGATCCCTTAAACCCCAGTTCAAGGCCAGCCTGGGGGGAACATAGCGTTACCCTGTCTTAAAAATTAAATGGCTACAGGGTTTCAATTTTGCAAGATGAAAAGGTTCTAGAGATCAATTGCACAACAATGCACATGTAACTAACACTACTGGCCGGGTGCCATGGCTCACGCTTATATCCCAGCACTTTGGGAGGCCGAGGCAGGCGGATCACAGGGTCAGGAGTTTGACACCAGCCTGGCCAACACAGTGAAACCGTCTCTACTAAAAATACAAAAATTAGTTGGGCATGGTGCCAGATGCCTGTAATTCCAGCTTCTTGGGAGGCTGAGGCAGGAGAATCGCTTGAACCTGGGAAGCGGAAGTTGCAGTGAGCCGAGATCATGCCACTGCACTCCAGCCTGGACGACAGAGCTAGACTCCATCAAAAAAAAAAAAACCAAAAAAACCCAAAAACTAACACTACTGTACAATTAAAAATGGTTACGATGGTAAATTTTTACCACAATAAAAGAAAATCCAGCAGGCTTTTTTCTTCTTCTTTTTTTTTTGGAATAACAAATGTTTATTCAGAAATGGATAAGTAATACATAATCACCCTTCATCCCTTAATGCCTCTTCCTCTCCTTTTGCAGAGGAGACACAGATGGGTAATGTAGGGGCATGGGAAGTGGAGGAGGACACAGGACTGGCCCACCACCTTCTCTTCCCTGTCTCCCAAGATGACAGCTTATAGAGTGAAGGAGGAAAACCGGTCCCCTCAATGTACCAGATGGTCACCTACAGCACCAGCTCCAGATGGCCACGTGGCTGCAGCTGGGCTCAATGAAACTCTGTGACAACCAGAACATACCTGCTTTGGGATTAGAGGGAAGGTAAAGCCATGCAAGCAGGATATTTACCATCCCTACTCTAAGCAGAGTCCAAGCAGTGAGCCCCTTGTTCCCAGTACCTGAAAAACCAGGTCCTACTGCCTTCTGGATGCTCTGTTGGGCCAGGAAGGGTAGTGTGGGAGGAATGTCTTCCAGCTCCTTATAAGAAGTCTGCACCCACTTGAAGAGGTTAAGAGAATAAAAAGCAACATTCTTTAAAGAACTGGAAGTGGAGCACCACCAGGTCCCTTCCTTGAACTTTCCCGGCCTGAGCAGCCTCAGAGCCTGCAGACTGAAGCTGGGTTCAAACCCCGGGTCCTTCCTGCCTGACAGACTGACCTCTGGAAACATGAGTCTCTGGGTTTTTCTTCACTGGGCTAGCCTCAAGCAAGTCTTGGGAACTCTAAGTGTCTCCAGCATGCGCCTTTCCCAGCACTTGCTACTGATTTTGCAGAGCTCCCAGAACCCTGCTCCCCAACTGGCTCCAGCTCTGCCAGCCTAGATTCCCTTCACTCCCAGCAAACCAGCAGGGGACCACTCAGTGACACCAGGGGCAACACTGGCCTGGTCATTCAGGGACTGCTCCTGGGCTCTATAGTTTTGTCCCAACTGCCTCCAGCAGGCTTTTTTATAGAAATTCACAAGCTGATCCTAAAATAGATATGGAAATGCAAAGGCCCCAAAAATAACCAAATAATTTTGAAAAAGAACATAGTTAAAGGACTTATACTTCCCAATTTCAAAATGTGATATAAAATTACAAAAATCAAAACAGTGTGATACTGGTATAAGGATAGACTTATAGATCAATGGAACAGAATTGACAGTCCAGAAATAAACTCTTTTTTTAATGATCCATTTATTTTTGACAAAGGTGCCAAAGCAATTCAATAGAGAAAGTGTAGTCTTTTCAACAAATAGTGCTGGGACAACTGGATATCCACAGGCAAAAAGAGAGATGGACTTAAACCCTCACCTTGGCTGGGTGCAGTGGCTCACACCTGTAATCCAGGCACTTTGGGAGGCCAAAGTGGGCGGATCACCTGAGGTCGGGAGTTCCAGATCAGCCTGACCAACATAGGGAAACCTCGTCTCTACTAAAAAAAAAATACAAAAATTAGCTGGGCGTGATGATGCACGTCTGTAATCCCAGCTACTCGGGAGGCTGAGGCAGGAGAATCACTTGAAACCGGGAGGTGGAGGTTACAGTGAGCTGAGGTCGCGCCACTGCACTGCAGCCTGGGCAACAGAGCCAGACTCCGTCTCAAAAGAAAAGAAAAGAAGCCGGGCGCGGTGGCTCAAGCCTGTAATCCCAGCACTTTGGGAGGCCGAGACGGGCGGATCACAAGGTCAGGAGATCGAGACCATCCTGGCTAACATGGTGAAACCCCGTCTCTACTAAAAATACAAAAAACTAGCCGGGCGAGGTGGCGGGCGCCTGTAGTCCCAGCTACTCGGGAGGCTGAGGCAGGAGAATGGCGTAAACCCGGGAGGCGGAGCTTGCAGTGAGCTGAGATCCGGCCACTGCACTCCAGCCTGGGCAACAGAGCAAGACTCCGTCTCAAAAAAAAAAAAAAAAAAAAAAAAAGAAAAGAAAAGAAAAAAAAAAACAAACCTCACCTCAAACCATACACAAAAATTAAGTCAAAATGGATCACATACCTAAATATAAGAGCTAAAACTACAAACCTTTAAGAAGAAAACATAAATATAAATCTTTGTGACCTTGGGTTAGGCAAAGTGTTCCTTTTTTTTTTTTTGAGATGGAGTCTCACATTGTCGTCCAGGCTAGAGTGCAGTGGCGAAATCTCAGCTCACTGCAACCTCCTCCCCCGGGTTCAAGAGATTCTCCTGCCTCAGCCTCCCAAGTAGCTCAGATTACAGGTGCCTGCCACCATGCCTGGCTAATTTTCTGTATTTTTAATAGAGACTGGGTTTCACTATGATGGCCAGGCTGGTCTCGAACTCCTGACTTCGTGATCCGCCCTCCTCGGCCTCCTGAAGTGCTGGGATTACAGGTGTGAACCACCGCGCCTGGCCCAAAGTGTTCTTATATATGATACCAAAAGCATGATCCATAAAAAAGAATATAAATATATAAATTGACTTCATGAAAGTTAAAAACTTTTACTCTTCAAAGACACCAGTAAGAAAATGAAAAGACAAACTACAGACAGAGAAAACATTTACAAATCAAATATCTGATAAAGGACTTGTATCCAGAATATTAAAAAAAACAACAACAAATCTCTTGCAACCCAATATTAAGGAGGTAAATAACCCAATTTAAAAATGGGCTTGGTGCGGTGACTCATGCCTATAATTTCAACACTTTGGGAGGCTGAAGTGGGAGGACTGCTTGAGCTCTGGAGTTCAGGACCAGCCCGGGCAATATAGTGAGACCCTGATTCTATTTCAAAAAATTTTTTTAATTTTTCAAAAAAAAATGGGCACCCAGCTGGGTGCAGTAGCTCACACCTGTAATCCCAGCACTTTGGGAGGCTGAGGCAGGTGGATCACTTGAGCCCAGGAGTTTGAGACCAGCCTGGGCAACATACTGAGACCTTGTCTCTACAAAAAAACTTAAAAATTAGCCAGGCATTGCGGCACACACCTGTGATCCCAATTACTTGAGAGGCTGAGGTAGGAGGATCACTTGAGCCTAGGTGGTTGAGGCTGCAGTGAGCCGTGATTATGCCACTGCACTCCAGCCTGGGTGACAGAGCCAGACTGTCTCCAGAAAACGAAAAAGAAAAGGGCACTAGCCTGGGCAATATGGCAAGATCCCATCTCTACAAAAAAATCAAAAAATTGCCTGGGCATAGTGGCATGCCTCTGTACTCCCAGCTACTTGTGAGGCTGAAGCGGGAGGATCATTTGAGCCCAGGAGTTCAAGCTGCAGTGAGCTATGATTGCACCACTGCACTCCAGCCTGGATGACAGAACTCCCAGCTACTTGTGAGGCTGAAGTAGGAGGATCATTTGAGCCCAACAGTTCAAGACTGCCGTGAACTATGATTGCTGCATTCCAGCCTGGATGACAGAGCAAGGTCCTTTCTCTAAAAAAAATAAACAAATAAAAATAAAAGTAGGCGAAATGTTTGAATAGCCATTTTACCAAAGAAGAGATATGAATGGCTTAATGAGTACATGAAAAGATGCTGAACACGCATTAGTCATTAAAGAAATGCAAATTGAAACCACACTGAACTGGTAGGGTGGCTCATGCCTGTAATCTCAGCACTGTGGGAGGCCAAGGCAGGAGGATTGCTTGAGGCCAGGATTTTGAGATCAGCGGAGGCAACACCGCAAGACCCCTTTAAATCTTTCCTTTAAAAAAGAAAAAAATCCGGGCACGGTGGTGGCTCACGCCTGTAATCCCAACACTTTGGGAGGCCGAGGTGGGTGGATCATGAGGTGAGGAGATCGAGACCATCCTGGCTAACACAGTGAAACCCCGTCTCTACTAAAAAATACAAAAAATTTGTCAGGTGTGGTGGTGGGTGCCTGTAATCCAAGCTACTTGGGAGGCTGAGGCAGGAGAATGGCGTGAACCCAGGAGGCGGAGCTTGCAGTGAGCCGAGATCGTGCCACTGCACTCCAGCCTGGGCGACAGAGTGAAGACTCCGTCTCAAAAAAAAATTAAAAAAAATAAAAAATAAAAGCCACTAGAATGACTATAGTAAACGAAGAGACAATTACAAATGTTGGTGAGGGGCCAGGCGCAGTGACTCATGCTTGTAATCCCAACACTTTGGGAGGCCAAAGCAGGCGGATCACCTGAAGTCAGGAGTTCAAGACCAACCCGGCCAACATAGTGAAACAACGTCTGTACTAAAAATATATATTAAAAAAAAAAAACAAAACAAAACAGTAGGGCATGGTGGTGCACACCTGTAATCTCAGCTACTCGGGAGGCAGGAGAATCACTTGAACCTGGGAGGCCGAGGTTGCAGTATGCCGAGATTGCACCACTGCACTGCAGCCTGGGCAACAGAGCAAGGCTGTGTCTCAAAAACAAAACAAAACAAAAAACAAGTGTGAATGAGGATGTGGAGAAACTGAGTCTTCTTCATATACTGCTGGTGGGAATGTAAAACGATACAGCCATTTTGGAAAACAATTGAAATGTTTCTCAAACTTTTTTTTTTTTTTTTTTTTTGAGATGGAGTCTCACTCTGTCTCCTAGGCAGGAGTATAATGGCGCGATCTTGGCTCACTGCAACCTCCGCTTCCAGGGTTCAAGCAATTCTTCTGCCTCAGCCGCCAGAGTAGCTGGGACTACAGACGGCCACCGCCACACCTGGCTAATTTTTGCATTTTTAGTAGAGACAGGGTTTCACCATGTTGGCCAGGCTGGTCTTGAACTCCTGATCTCCGGTGATCCACCTGCCTGTTGGGATTACACGGGTGAACCATTGCTCCCAGCCTGTTTCTCAAACTATTAAACCTAGATTTAACACAGGACTCAGCAATTGTACAACTAGATATTTACCAAGAAAAATGACAATATGTTGTCATAAAAACTTGCACACAAATGTTCATTCGCAGAATTATTCACAGTAGCCAAAAACTGAAAACAATCCAAATATCTATTCAACTGGTGAATGCATCAATAAAATGTGATATGAAATTTTATTCAACATCATGTTCATACATGCTACAACATGGATGAACCTCAAAATCATTATGCTAAATGAAAGAAGTCAGACACAAAAGACCACATGTTATATGATTCCATTTAAACGAAATGTCTAGAAAAGGCAAATCTTTAGAGGAAGAAAGTCCATTAGTAATTGCCTAGGACTGGAGGTGGGAACAGGAATTGAATGAACATAGATGCAAAGGATTTCTTTGGGGTGATGGTAATGTTCCAAATCTGGATTTTTGTGATGGTTGCACAACTCTGTAAACTCACTAAAAATCATGGAATTGTGTATTTAAAATTGGTGAATTTTATTTTATTTATTTTCTGAGACTCAGTCTCACTCTGTTGCCCAGGCTAGAGTGCAGTGGGGCGATCTCAGCTCACTACAACCTCCATCTCCCAGGTTCAAGCGATTCTCCTGCCTCAGCCTCCCAAGTAGCTGGGATTACACTCGCGTGACACTTTGCCTGGATAATTTTTTGTATTTTTAGTAGAGATGGGGTTTCACCATGTTGGTCCAGGCTGGTCTCCAACTCCTGACCTTAAGTGATCTGCTCACCTCGGCATCCCAGAGTGCTGGGATTACAGGCGTGAGTCACTCCACCTGGCCTGAAATTGGTGAATTTTATAGTACGTAAATTTAATCTAAATAAAGCTGTTTTTTTAAAAAAAAACAAAAACGAAAAAGAGTATACTCATACTTGACTATGAATCCCACCTCTGCTACTTACTAGCTGTAGAATCTTGGGCATGTTATTCAAACTTTCTAGGACTGTTTTCTCACCTGTAAAATGGGAATAACAATATCTACCTCATTGGATTTTGTGAGAAATAAAGTTAATACTTATTCGGGTGGTGCCAATAATTAACCATTTTTTAAATTACTAAGCATTTTATTTCCTATGACTTTTCTACTTCCAATAAATGTTTCTGACGATGAAGCATATTATTATTCTGCCTATTGACAATGGATTTTATTATTATAATAATTATTATTATTATCTTTGTAGAGACGGAGTCTCGCTCGCTCCCCCAGGCTGGAGTGCAGTGGCGCAATCCCGGCTAACTGCAACCTCTGCCTCCCAGGTTCAAGCAATTCTCCTGCCCTAGCCTCCCGAGTAGCTGGGACTACAAGCGCACACCGCCACGCCCGGCTAATTTCTTTTGTATTTTAGTAGAGTCGGGGTTTCACCGTGTTGTCCAGGCTCGTCTGGAACTCCTGAGCTCAGACAGTCCGCCTGCCTCGGCCTCCCAAAGTGCTAGGATTACAGGCGTGAGCCACTGCACCCGGCTGGATTTTATTATTTATTATTCATTTTTATTTTTGAGACAGGGTCTCCTCTGTTGCCCAGGCTGGAGTGCAGTGGCTCGACCACGGCTTACTGCAGCCTCAACCACCTGGCTCAAGCAATCCTTCCACCTCAGTCTTCCTAGTAGCTGGAACTACAGGAGAGAAACACTGCGCCCAGCTAATCTTTGTATTTTTTGTAGAGATGGGGGTTTCCCTATATTGCGCAGGCTGGTCTGGAACTCCTGGACTCAAGCGATCCTCCGGTTTTGGCTTCCCAAATTGCTAGGATTACAGGCATGAGCCACCACGCCTGGCCCAGATTTTTTTTTTTTTTTTTTTTTCTCTGAGACAGGGTCTCACTCTGTCACCCAGCCTGGAGTGCATTGGCGTGGTCTCGCCGGATTTTTTTTTTTTAATATATATAGATAAAATTCACATGTCGTAAGATTCACCCGGTTAAACTGTA
Organism: Theropithecus gelada; assembly: GCF_003255815.1. Classification (NCBI taxonomy): domain Eukaryota; kingdom Metazoa; phylum Chordata; class Mammalia; order Primates; family Cercopithecidae; genus Theropithecus; species Theropithecus gelada. The sequence continues at coordinate 45,861,990 of NC_037689.1, forward strand.
CAATTTGCTGGTTTTTAGCATATTTACAAAGATGTACAATCATTGCCACTATATAAATCCCCAGCATTTTAATCACCTCAATGGGTTTTTGTAATTGGCTGGTATATTTAGAATGGGGCTGGGCACGGTAGCTCATGCCTGTAATCCCAGCACTTTGGGAGGACGAGGCGGGCAGATCACGAGGTCAGGAGATTGAGACCATCCTGGCTAATACAGTGAAACCCCATCTCCACTAAAAATACAAAAATTTAGCCAGGCGTGGTGGCACACGCCTGTAGTCCCAGCTACCCGGGAGGCTGGGGCAGGAGAATCGCTTGAACCCTGGAGGTGGAGGTTGCAGTGAGCCGAGATGGCACCATTGCACTCCAGCCTGGGTAACAAAGCAAGACTCTGTTTCAAGAAAAAAAATATATATATAGAATGTAAGATTAAGGCCTGGCACGGTGGCTCACGCCTATACTCCCAGCACTTTGTGAGGCTGAAGCAGGCGGATCACTTAAGGTCAGGAATTTGAGACCAGCGTGGCCAACAATGTGAAACCTTGTCTTTACTAAAAATAAAAATTAAAAAAAATTAGCTGGGCCTGGTGGCACACACCTGTAATCCCAGCTACTTGGGAGGCTGAGGCACGAGAATTGCTTGAACCCAGGAGGCAGAGGTTGCAGTGAGCTGAGATTGTGCCACTGCACTCCAGCCTGGGCAACAGAGCACGACTCTGTCTCAAAAAAAAAAAAAAAAGAATGTAAGATTCAACGGAATACCTCCAGTTTGCACCATCACTTAACTAATGCATGCATTTACTGAAACATGACTTCCTATTTTAGGTAAATTGTTGTACCTAAAATTTACGTGATATAAAACACATATTCATTTAAATTTTACTTAAGTATTCAATGAACACACAGATAACCTAAATTCTTTTTCTTTTTCTTTTTTGAGACGGAGTCTCGCTCTGTCACCCAGGCTGGAGTGCAGTGGTGCAATCTCAGCTCACTGCAACCTCTGCCTCCCAGGTTCAAGTGATTCTCCTGCTTCAGCCTCTCGAGTAGCTGGGATTACAGGCATGTGCCACTACGCCCAGGTAATTTTTGTATTTTTTAGTAGAGACGGGATTTTGCCATGTTGGCCAGCCTGGTCTCAAACTCCTGACCTCGAGTGATTGGCCGGCCTCGGCCTCCCAAAGTGCTGGGATTACAGCATGAGCCACTGTACCTGGCCCAGAAAACCTAAATTCTTATTTATTCACTTCTCCTTATTTTTGTTTCCGGTGTGAAATAGCTGTTTATAAAAAACAAACAACCCCATTAAAAAGTGGGCAAAGAGTGGCTCAAGCCTGTAATCCCAGCACTTTGGGAGGCCGAGGCGGGTGGATCACGAGGTCAGGAGATCGAGACTATCCTGGCCAACATGGTGAAACCCCGTCTCTACTAAAAATACAAAAAAAAACTAGCCGGGCGTGGTGGCGGGCGCCTGTAGTCCCAGCTACTCGGAGGCTGAGGCAGGAGAATGGCGTGAACCTGGGAGGCGGAGCTTGCAGTGAGCCGAGATCGCGCCACTGCACTCCAGCCTGGGTGACACAGCGCGAGACTCCGTCTCAAAAAAAAAAAAAAAAAGTGGGCAAAGAACATGAACAGACACTTCTCAAAAGAAGACATACATGTGGCCAACAAACATATAGAAAAAAGCTGAACATCACTGATCATTTGAGAAATGCAAATCAAAACCCCAGTGAGATACCACCTCACACCAGTCGGAATGGTGATTATTAAAAAGTCAAAAAACAGCTGGGAGTGGTGGCTTATGCCTATAAGCACAGCACTTTGGGAGGCCAAGGCGGGCGGATCATGAGGTCAAGAGATGGAGACCATCCTGGCCAACGTGGTGAAACCCCGTCTCTACCAAAAATACAAAAATTAGCTGGGCGTGGTGGCCTATGCCTGTAGTCCCACCTACTTGGGAGGCTGAGGCAGGAGAATCACTTGAACCCAGGAGGTGGAGGTTGCAGTGAGCCAAGATGGCGCCACTGCACTCCAGCCTGGTGACAGAGCAAGACTCAGTCACAAAAAAAAAAAGAAAGAAAGAAAGAAAAAGAAAAAGAAAAAGTAAAAAAACCACACATGCTGGCAAAGTTGTGGAGAAAAAGGAATGCTCTTTTTTTTTTTTTTTTTTCTTTCCAGTTTGGTGACGGAGTCTCGCTCTGTCGCCCAGGCTGGAGTGCAGTGGCGCGATCTCGGCTCACTGCAAGCTCCGCCTCCCGGGCTTACGCCATTCTCCTGCCTCAGCCTCCCGAGTAGCTGGGACCACAGGCGCCCGCCACCTCGCCCGGCTAGTTTTTTGTATTTTTTAGTAGAGACGGGGTTTCACCGTGTTCACCAGGATGGTCTCGATCTCCTGACCTCGTGATCCACCCGTCTCGGCCTCCCAAAGTGCTGGGATTACAGGCTTGAGCCACGGCGCCCGGCCAAGGAATGCTCTTACACTATTTGTGGGGGTGTAAATTAGTTCAACCTTTGTGGAAGACAAAGTGGCAATTCCTCAAAGCCCTAGAGCAGAAATACCATTAGACCAAGTAATCTCATTACTGGGTATATACCCTCCAAAATATAAATCATTCTGTTATAAAGATCCATGCACGCATATGTTCACTGCAGCACTATTCACAATAGCAAAGACATGGAATCAACCCAAATGCCCATCAATGTAGACTGGATAAAGAAAATGTGGCACATATACACCATGAAATACCATGCAGCCATAAAAACGAACAAGATCATATGCTTTGCAGGGACATGGATGGAGCCGAAAGCCATTATCCTCAGCAAACTAACGCAGGAACAGAAAACCAAATACCGCATGTTCTCATTTATAAGTGGAAGCTGAATAGTGAGAACACGTAGACACATGCGGGGGAACAACACACACTGAGGCCTGTCCGAGGGTTGGGGGTGGGAGGAGGGAGAGCATCAGGAAGAACAGCTAATGGATGCTGGGCTTAATAGCTAGATGATGGGATGATCTGTGCAGCAAACCACCATGGCACACAGTTTACCTGTGTAACAAACCTCCACATCCTGCGCATGCACCCCTGAACTTAAAAGTCGGGAAAAAAAAAAGAGAGGTAGCAGAGAAATTACCACCTTAATGAATTCCTTTCTTCACTTCTCATGTTGCGCCTCACTTTCCCTAATTTTCCTCGTTTTTTTCGTTTATAATATTTATTTCCTAAATAATCTACCTTGATGAGTATTTATAAGTGAGTGAGCTTGGCTTCTCAGTATTCGTCATTGTGGCTTTCATACTATCCTTTCACTTCTCCTTACTATACTTTTGCATAATAGTTGTCTAATAAGTGTTTATGGAAATAAATTTATTGCAAACAAAAGAAATAGCACTTTATGATAAAATCTACAGAAATGCATGGCGATAAACAACAAAAAAAATCACTCAACTGGTTTTTTTTTTTTTTTTCTGAGATGGAGTCTCGCTCTGTCGCCCAGGCTGGAGTGCAGTGGCTCGATCTTGGCTCACTGCAACCTCCGCCTCCCGGGTTCAAGCAATTCTCTGCCTCAGCCTCCGGAGTAGCTGGGATTACAGACGCCCGCCACCACGCCTGGCTAATTTGTGTATCTTTAGTAGAGACCGGGTTTCACCATCTTGGCTAGGCTGGTCTTTAACTCCTGACCATATGATCTACCCGCCTCGGCCTCTCAAAGTGCTGCGATTACAGGCGTGAGTCACCGAGCCCGGCCTCAACTGCTTTTTAACACGACGAAAAGTGGTTTAAGAATGTCTCAAAAATCTTTAAATTTGAAAATACCGATTGATCAGTAATCGGGGTTTTCTTGGATCCGCTTCTTTTTTTTTTTTTTTAAATTATACTTTAAGTTCTAGGGTACATGTGCACAATGTGCAGGTTTGTTACATATGTATACTTGTGCCATGTTGGTGTGTTGCACCCATCAACTCGTCAGCACCCATCAACTCGTCATTTACATCAAGTATGACTCCCAATGCCATCCCTCCCCCCTACCCCCTCCCCATAATAGGCCCCGGTGTGTGATGTTCCCCTTCCGCTGATCTCATTGTTCAATTCCTACCTATGAGTGAGAACATGCGGTGTTTGGTTTTCTGTTCTTGCGATAGTTTGCTGAGAATGATGGTTTCCAGCTGCATCCATGTCCCTGCAAAGGACATGAACTGATCCGTTTTTATGGCTGCATAGTATTCCATGGTGTATATGTGCCACATTTTCTTAATCCAGTCTGTCACTGATGGACATTTGGGTTGATTCCAAGTCTTTGCTATTGTGAATAGTGCTGCAATAAACATACGTGTGCATGTATCTTTATAGCAGCATGATTTATAATCCTTTGGGTATATACCGGATGTGCTTCCTTAAAAAAAAAAAAAAATACAGGGAACTTCGGACGCTTTATTTATTTATTTTTTGAGATGGAGTTTTGCTCTTGTTGCCCAGGCTGGAGTGCAATGGCGGGATCTCGGCTCACAGCAACCTCCGCCTCCCGAGTTCAAGTGATTCTCCTGCCTCAGCCTCCCGAGTAGCTGGGATTGCAGGCATGTGCCACCACGCCCGGCTAATTTTGTATTTTTAGTAGAGACGGGGTTTCTCCATGTTGGTCAGGCTGGTCTCTTAACTCCCAACCTTAGCTGATCCGCCCGCCTGGGCCTCCCAAAGTGTTGGGATTACAGGTGTGAGTCACCGGGTCCGGCCTAAAATTGGTGAATTTTATAGTATGTAAATTTAATCTCAATAAAGCTGTTTTTATTTTAATTATATATATACATATATAGAGTCTCGCTCTGTCGCCCAGGCTGGAGTGCAGTGGCATGATCTTGACTCACTGCGACCTCTGCCTTCCGGGTTCAAGCCATTCTCTGCCTCAGCCCCCCAAGTAGCTGGGATTACAGGCGCCCACCACCAGGCCTGGCTAATTTGTGTATTTTTAGTAGAGACCGGGTTTCACCATCTTGGCTATGCTGGTCTTTAACTCCTGACCTCGTGATCTACCCGCCTCGGCCTCTCAAAGTGCTGCGATTACAGGCGTGAGTCACCGAGCCCGGCCTCAACTGCTTTTTAACATGACGAAAAGTGGTTTAAGAATGTCTCAAAAATTTAAAAATACCGATTGATCAGTAATCGTTTTTTTTTTGTTGTTGTTGTTTTGGTTTGGTTTCTGTTTTTATTTTGAGACGGAGTCTCGCTCTCGCCCAGGCAGGAGTGCAGCGGTGCTATTTCTGCTCATTTGAAGCTCCGCCTCTCGGATTCACGCCATTCTCCTGCCTCAGCCTCCTGAGTAGTTGGGACTTACAGGCGCCCGCCACCACGCCGGCTAATTTTTTGTATTTTTAGTAGAGACGGGGTTTCACCGTGTTAGCCAGGATGGTCTCGATCTTCTGACCTCGTGATCCGCACGCCTCAGCCTCCCAAAGTGCTGGGATTACAGGCGTGAGCCACCGCGCCCACCCATCGGAGTTTTCTTGGATCTGCTTCTTTAAAAAAATATACAGCGAACTTTGGATGCTTTTTTTTTTTTTTTTTTTTTTTGAGACGGAGTTTCGCTCTTATTGCCCAGGCTGGAGTGCAAGGTGGGATCTCGGCTCATGGCAACCTCCGCCTCCCAGGTTCAAGTGATTCTCCTGCCTCAGCCTCCCGAGTAGGTGGGATTACAGGCATGTGCCACCACGCCCAGTTAATTTTGTATTTTTAGTAGAGAGGGGTTTCTCCATGTTGGTCAGGCTGGTCTGGAACTCCCAACCTCAGGTGATCCGCCCCCCTGGGCCTCCCAAAGTGTTGGGATTACAGGCCTGAGCCACCACACCCGGTCTTTTTAATCTTTATTTTATTTTATTTTTGTTATTTTGAGACGGAGTCTCGCTCTGTCACCCAGGTTGGAGTGCAATGGTTCGATCTCAGCTCACTGCAACCTCTGCCTCCTGGGTTCAAGCAATTCTCCTGCCTCAACCTCCTGAGTAGTTGGGACTACAGGCGCGCCTCACACTCGGCTAATTTCTTTAGTGTTTTAGTAGAGACGGGGTTTCAACATGTTGGTCAGGCTGGTCTCAAACTCTTGACCTCAGGTGATCCACCCTCCTCAGCCTCCCAAAGTGCTGGGATTACATGTGTGAGCCACCGCACCCAGCCTAAAATTGATGAATTTTATAATATGTAAATTTAATCTCAAAAAGCTTTTCTTTTTTTTTTTTTTTTTTAAGAGTATACTCATACTTGACTATGAATCCCAGGTCTGCTGCTTACTAGCTGTAGAATCTTGGGCGTGTTATTCAATCTTTCTTTTATTTTATTTTTCCTTTGAGACAGAGTCTCCCTTTGTCACCCAGGCTGGAGTGCAGTGGTGGGATCCTGGCTCACTGCAACCTCTGCCTGCCTCCTGGGTTCAAGCGATTCTCCATCTCAGCCTCCTCAGTAGCTGGGATTACGGGCGCCCACCACCACGCCTGGCTAATATATATATATATATTTTTGATATTTTTTAGTAGAAACGGGGTTTCACCATCTTGGCCAGGCTGGTATCGAACTCCTGATCTCAGGTGATCTGCCTGCCTCGGCCTTCCAAAGTGCTGGGAGTACAGGCGTGAGCCACCATGCCTAGCCGTTATTCAATCTTTCTAGGACTGTTTTCTCACCTGTAAAATGGGAATAACAGTGTCTATCCCATTGGATTTTGTGAGAATTAATGTTAATACTTGTTTGGCTGGTGCCAGTAATTGTTAACTATATTATTTTTATTAATAAACATTTTATTTCCTGTGACGTTTCTACTTCCAATACATGTTTCTGATGATGAAGCATATTATTACTCTATTAACAATGGATTTTATTATTTATTATTCATTTTTATTTTTGAGACAGCGTCTCCTCTGTTGCCCAGGCTGGAGTGCAGTGGCTCGATTGCAGCTCACTGCAGCCTCAACAACCTGGGCTCAAGCGATCCTTCCACCTCAGTCTCCCTAGTAGCTGGGACTACAGGCGTGATTCACTGCGCTTAGCTAATCTTTGTATTTTTTGTAGAGATGGGGGTCTCCCTATGTTGCGCAGACTGGTCTGGAACTCCTGGGCTCGAGAGATCCTCTGGCTTTGGCTTCCCAAATTGTTAGGATTACAGGCATGAGCCACCACGCCTGGCCTGAATTTTTTTTTTTTTTCTCTGAGACAGGGTCTCTGTCAGCCAGGCTGGAGCGCAGTGGCACGATCTCGCTGGAGTTTTTTGTTTTTGTTTTTGTTTTTGTTTTTTGTGTTTTTTTTGAGACGGAGTCTCACACTGTATCCTAGGATGGAGTGCCATGGTGCAATCTGGGCTCACTGTATCCTCTGCCTTCCAGGTTCATGAGATTCTCCTGCCTCAGCCTCCCAAGAAGCTGGGATTACAGGCGCACACTACCACTCCCGGCAAATTTTTTTTTGTATTTTTAGTAGAGACGGGTGTCACTATGTTGGCCAGGCTGGTCGCAAACTCCTAACCTCGTGATCTGCCCGCCTTGGCTTCCCAAAGTGCTGGGATTACAGGCGTGAGCCATCAAGCCTGTCCGGATTTTTTTTTATTTAGATAAAGTTCACATGTCCTAAGATTCACCCCATTAAACCGTACAAGTCACTGTTTTTTAGCATATTTACAAAGATACGCAATCATCACCACTATATAATACCCCAACATTTTAATCACCTCAGTGGGTTTTCGTAATTGGCTGGTATAAATATTTAGAATGTAAGATTAAGGTGGGGCGCGGTGGCTCAGGTCTGCAATCCCAGCACTTTGGAAGGCGGAGGAAGGCAGATCATTTGAGGTCAGGAGTTTGAGACCAACCTAGCCAACAACGTGAAACCTTGTCTCTAGTAAAAATACAAAAAAATTAGCTGCACGTGGTGGCATACACCTGTAATCCCAGTTACTCAGCAGGCTGAGGCACAGGAATTGCTTGAACCCAGGAGGCAGAGGTTGCAGTGAGCTGAGATTGTGCCACTGCACTCCAGCCGGGGCGACAGAGCACGACTCTGTCTCAAAAAAAAGAAGAAAAAAAAAAAAAGAATGTAAGATTAAAGTGAATACCTCCAGTTTTCACCATCACTTAACTAATGCATGCATTTATTGAAACATAACTTCCTATTTTAGGTAAATTGTTGTACTAAAAATTTATGTGATATAAAACACGTATTCATATAAATTTTACTTAAGTATTCAATGAACACACAGATAACCTAAATTCTATCTTTTTTGTTTTTTGTTTTTTTGAGATGGAGTCTGGCTCTGTTGCCCAGGCTAGAGTGCAATGTCTCAATCTCAGCCCACTGCAACCTCCCCCTCCCGGGTTCAAGCGATTCTCCTGCATCAGCCTCCCGAGTAGCTGGGATTACAGGTACGTGCCACCACGCCCAGGTAATTTTTCTATTTTTTAGGAAAGGGTTTTCGCCAGGTCAGGATTTTGGTCAGGCTGGTCTCGAACTCCTGACCTCAACTGATCAGCACACCTCGGCCTCCCAAAGTGCTGGGATTACAGACGTGAACCACCGCACCTGGCCCAGAAAACCTAAATTCTTATTTATTCACCTGTCCTTACATTTTTTTTTCTGGTTTGAAATAGCTGTTTATAAAAAGCAACTCCATTAAAAATTGGGGAAAGGACACAAACAGACACTTCTCAAAAGAAGGCATACATGCGGCCAAGAAACACGGAAAAAAAGCTCAATATCACTGATAATTCGAGAAATGCAAATCAAAACCACATGAGATACCACCTCGGACTAGTCAGAATGGTGATCATTAAAAAGTCAAAAAACAAAAGATACTGCTGAGGTTGTGGAGAAAAAGGAATGCTCTTACACTATTTGTGGGGGTGTAAATTAGTTCAACCATTGTGGAAGACAGAGTGGCAATTCCTCAAAGCCCTAGAGGAAGAAATACCATTTGACCAAGCAATCTCATTACTAGGTATATAGCCTCCAAAATATAAATCATTCTATTATAAAGATCCATGCACACATATGTTCACTGCAGCACTATTCACAATAGCAAAGACATGGAATCAACCCAAATGCCCATCAATGATAGACTGGATAAACAAAATGTGGTACATATACACCATGAAATACCATGCAGCCATAAAAACGAACAAGATCATATGCTTTGCAGGGACATGGATGGAGCCGAAAGCCATTATTCTCAGCAAACTAACGCAGGAACAGAAAACCAAATACCGCATATTCTCATTCATAAGTGGGAGCTGAATAGTGAGAACACGTGGACGCATGCAGGGGAACACCACACACTGAGGCCTGTCCGAGGGTTGGGGGTGGGAGAAGGGAGAGCATCAGGAAGAATAGCTAATGGATGCTGGGCTTAATAGCTGGGTGATGGGATGATCTGTGCAGCAAATCACCATGGCACACAGTTTACCTATGTAACAAACCTCCACATCCTGCGCATGCACCCCTGAACTTAAAAGTGGGGAAAAAGAAAGAGAGGTAGCAGAGAAATTACCACCTTAATGAATTTTTCTTCACTTCTCATATTGCCCCTCATTTTCCCCAATTTCCCTTTTATTTCATTTATTTTATATATATATGTATATATATATATATATTTTTTTTTTGAGACGGAATCTCGCTCTGTCACCCAGGCTGGAGTGCAGGGGCGCCATCTCAGCACACTCACTGCAAGCTCCGTCTCCTGGGTTCACGCCATTCTCCTGCCTCAGCCTCCCGAGTAGCTGCGACTACGGGCACCCACCACCACGCCTGGCGAATTTTTGTGTGTGGTTTTTTTTTTTTGTATTTTTAGTAGAGACGGGGTTTCATATTGGCCAGGCTGGTCTCGAACTCCTGACCTCGTGATCCGGCCGCCTCGGCCTCCCAAAGTAGTGGGATTACAGGCGTGAGCCACCGTGCCCGGCCTCATTAATAATATTTATTTCCTAAAAGCTAACTTGATGACTACTTACAAGTATTGTAAAGTGAGCTTGGCTTCTCAGTATTCGTCATTGTGGCTTTCATATTATCTTTTCACTTCTCTTTACTATAATTTTGCATAATAGTTGTCTCACACGTTTTTATGTAAATAAATTTATTGCAAACAAAAAAGGAAATAGCTGTTTATGACAAAATTTGTATAGAAATGCACAGAGAAAAAAAATCACTCAACTGCTTTTCAACACGACGAAAAGTGGGTTAAGATGTCAAGAATTTTTAAATTTTAAAATACCGATTTATCGGTAATCGAGGTTTTTTTGGACCTACTTCTTTAAGAAAAAAAAACCAAAACAAAACAGCGCACTTTAGATGCTCTCACGACACCTAGCTAAATTCACTGGGAACGCAGTCTAACGTCACCAAGGCCCACCTCCCGGGCCCTAGAAATCACTCTCTGGGAACAAGCTAGGGACTTTGATTTTGCTAGCCCTGCCCCTCTGAGCCCTTCACCAAACTTCCGCGAGGGGGCGCCCGCCCCGCCACCCGCCGGGGCTCAGTACGCGGCCTTTTCCCAGCCAAGAGCCCCGTCATAGGTGGGCGCGGACCCCGAGCCGATCTCGCCTTATTAAATTACAGAAATCGGTATTCAAAAAAAAGGGCGGGGTGGACACTCCTTCTTTTCTGTTCTCACACCCTAGCTGATTCCCAGGTTTCGGGAAACTCCACAGGAAACGGAAATGGTCTCTCCCTGGCCTGCGCGCGCGCCGGGTTGCATCACCCGCCTCGCACGGGCCGGGCGGGGCGGGGGTTTGGTGGCTGCCCTCAGTATTGCCTGCACAAATATCTACCAGGTCTGCGACGAATTGCTCCAGCAACTTTGCACCGTGTTTTCCAGTAAGCCTACCGACAGGCACTGTGCAGATTCAAGCGGAGAGAAGTCCAAGTAGTGAGGCCGCTGCTGAACTGGCCATCCTGAGCCCCTACTCGGCCTTCCCGCCTCCGCTTCCCCGCCCCGCACTAGGACCCCTGCAGACGATCAGGCGGCAGCCGGGGTGACTTCCTTCCTCTTCTGGCAACATGGCGGGCGGAGAAGCTGGAGTGACTCTGGGGCAGCCGCATCTTTCGCGTCAGGATCTCACCACGTTGGTGAGGTTTTGCTTGGGGAGGATGCAGAGTGAGCTCGGGAGTGGAGATGACCGAGCCTCCCGGTGGCATTGGTACTAGTCAGTGTCGGGAGCATGGGTCAGGAGCCTGGGTCAGGAGGGAGACCTGGAGCTGGGCGCCTTAAGCCATGCTCACGCCGCCTGTACCCAGGCCAGTCCACGATCTGGGCGCAGAGGTGTACGGTCGTGGGACTTCGAGCTTCTGGAGGATTCGGCTGGAAGTCTTGATGTTGATTGTCATGGTTTCAGCCTCTTAACGTCTGGGAAGGGAGTGTCTTGTCTGCATTACTTTTAGTGCTAATGTTCCCAAGATTGGGGGAGCCTCTGATCCCCAGATATCCCATAGTTGAGTGGAGATGTAGTCTGTTGTGTAATGATGAAGGGCTCTTACAGCTTCCCAGCCATAGGAGTACAGAGTTACCGATAGAGGAAAGGCGCTTTAGAAGTAGTAGAAAGCTGTGCAGATGGTGGCGAGATGTAGATGGCAAACGTAAAGTCAAAGGAAAAGTTCTGCTTTGTTTTATGTGCGATGTTTTAAAATATATTTCATTGCAGGATGTTACCAAGTTGACGCCACTTTCACACGAAGTTATCAGCAGGCAAGCCACAATTAATATAGGTAAGAGTAACTTAAGAAACCTGATCTTCTTGATCTCCAACAATTAATTTTAACCTCACTTTTTGTGTGATTACCTGGATAATATGAGGATTCACATATTCAAGAAATAGATATTGAGTCCTTGTGAATAAAGCACCTGCTAGATTTGCGGGGGAAGGGAGCACAAAGAATGCTGCCCATGTCTAGCTTACAGACTTGGTAAGAAGAAAAAATGGAGACATAAGAAAAGTTTAATAGCATAAGGCAGTATGTAGTCATACGTAGCAGAAGTTTAAGGAAGAGGTGAAAATGTGGCTGTACTTGCCACACAGGATTATTTCAAGGGCCGAATTTATGAAAGATTTATTTGATGTACAAGCTGTGATTAAGTAGAGGGTTTTTTTTTCTTTTCTTTTTTTTTTTTTTTGAGACGGAGTCTCGCTCTGTCGCCCAGGCTGGAGTGCAGTGGCCAGATCTCAGCTCACTGCAAGCTCCGCCTCCCGGGTTCACGCCATTCTCCGGCCTCAGCCTCCCGAGTAGCTGGGACCACAGGCGCTGCCACCTCGCCCGGCTAGTTTTTTGTATTTCTTAATAGAGACGGGGTTTCACCGTGTTAGCCAGGATGGTCTCGATCTCCTGACCTCGTGATCCGCCCGTCTCGGCCTCCCAAAGTGCTGGGATTACAGGCTTGAGCCACCGCGCCCGGCCGAGGGTTTTTTTTTCTTAATTGGCACCTGGAACTTTAGAGGAGAAGTTACGTTGACCGAGTGTAAATTTTGGACATTTTGAGTTTGTACAAACAGCATAGTTAAAAAGTAAGACTAGTTTTTAACCTAGTTAAAAAGTAAGACCCCACCATGAGGCTATTAAAGTTACAGTATTACAGTCTGAAGCTTTAACTTATTAATGCAAACAAAGCCCAAATAAGCGTACAGGCCTTAAACTACTGCCCCTGCATTAAAAATTTTGGTTGGGGTGACCTCGGAGCATAACTTAATCTCCGAACAACCTATGCTAAGACTATACCAGTTAAAGCGAATTACTATGCATATATTGACCCAATAATTTGATCATTGGAACAAATTACAATTAAACTTAGGTTGTTTCCTTGTTTGTTCACAAATCCCTTTTTGTTGTGTCAGGGCCCATCATACCTGTTTACTTTAATCTGGAAATGCTGGAAGGTTCCTTAATATATAAAGTTCTGGCTGGGTGCAGTGGCTTATGCCTGTAATCCCAGCCCGTTGGGAGGCGGGTGGATTGCTTGAGTCCTGGAGTTGGAGACCAGCCTGGGCAACATGGCCAAACCCCATCTCTACAAAAAATACAAAAAATTAGCTGTGTGTGGTGGTGCATGCCTGCAGTCCCAGCTACTAAGGAGGCCGAGGTGGGAGGATTGCTCGAGCCCAGGTGGTTGAGGTTGCAGTGCGCTGTGATCAGGGCATTGCACTCCAGTCTGTCCCAGAGTATGTTTTTTAAGTAAAGCTGTTACATGAAAGTTTCTCTTCAGTCCTGTATGAGAACACGTTTCTAGTAGGAAGGGGTATGGAGGAGGAAAAATGGAAATCACTGTTGGTTTTATGTTGGTATTTACAGTAAGTTATGGCTTTGGCTTTATTTTATTTATTTTATTTTATTTTATTTTATTTTGTGGTAGAGTCTCGCTCTGTTGCCAGGCTGACGTGCAGTGGTGCGATCTCGGCTCACTGCAGCCTCCATCTCCTGGGTTCAAACGAGTCTTCTGCCTCAGCCTCCCCAGTAGCTGGGACTACAGGCACGCGCCACCACGCCCAGCTAATTTTTGTATTTTTGGTAGGATGGGGTTTCACCATGTTGGCTGGGATGGTCTCGATCTCTTGACCTTGTGATCCAAAGTGTTGGGATTACTGGCGTGAGCCACCATGTCCAGCCGGCTTTGGGTTTTCTACACTTAACACTATTTGAAAAAATATTTGGTATGTAATTAAATGCACATGAATTAATTTTTTGAACTTTGACCATAGGTACAATTGGTCATGTAGCTCATGGGAAATCCACAGTTGTCAAAGCTATTTCTGGAGTTCACACCGTCAGGTTCAAAAATGAACTAGAAAGAAATATTACAATCAAGCTTGGATATGCTAATGCTAAGGTAAGCTGTGTACTGTGGAACAAGAAACTAACTTTAATTGTTGTGCAGATAATAAATCAAAATCTTTTTTTATTGAAATTTTAGATTTATAAACTTGATGACCCAAGTTGCCCTCGGCCAGAATGTTATAGATCTTGTGGGAGCAGTACACCTGATGAGTTTCCTACAGACATTGCAGGGACCAAAGGGAACTTCAAATTAGTCAGGTGACCTCTTTTTTGCTAAGCATACTACACTTTATATTTTATTGTCTTCTGTTTTGTACTTTTTGAAATATTGAGATGTTAAACAATGAACCTAATTGCTAAATGGTTTTGTTGTTTTTCCATTGTTTTATGTTTTTATGGCAAATCTGAAAAGTCAAGCATCTAAACCTGAGTTAAAATACTTACCTGCAATTTCTCCAAACTAAAAGTATCACTTAAACAAAATAGAAAAACAACTCATTGGATTGAAGGGATTCTTTTTCTAGGCTTCCTGAATTTCTTTTAAACAGTGCTGTTTTTGTATATTAAATAGAGATGAACAGAGCCATTTCTAATTCTCTAAAACACTTGAACTTGTTCGCCATCTATTTTCTGAATATGATTGCATACCTGGTTTTTTATCAGGATACTGACATCTGTCTAGTGATGTTTATGGGGATTGGAGATGCCCTACAAGGAATGTTTAGATTGGGGCAGGGCTGGGACCAGGGAGAGACAAGTGAGGCCTTCACCTCAAGCCCAAAATTTAAGTGGGCCTGGGGGTGGAGGTATGCCAGAAAACTCAGTAATTAGGATAAATATTTTAATGCAGTTTTTTTGGAATTAATGCAAAAAATATGATAAACAATATCAGAATTTTAAATAAAGGCAGACTCAATATTACTGAATTTGTTTCCTCTCTTGCTTCAGTATCACTTTGTGGCTCAGCATGGCTTTGTATTTTGTTTATGATTGATTTTTTGCATTAATTTTGACTTTTTAAAAATATTGAATGCATATATTTTTCTTTCTTACTCTTTTCTTCTTTTTTTTTTGAGACAGTCTCTCTCTGTTGCCCAGGTTGGAGTGCAGTGGTGCGATCTCGGCTCACTGCAGCCTCCACTTTCTGGGTTCAAGCAATTCTCATGCCTCAGCCTCCTGAGTAGCTGGGATTACAGGCATGAGCCACCGCGTCCAGCTAGTTTGTATTTTTATTTATTTATTTATTTTTGAGATGGAGTCTTGCTATGTCGCCAGGCTGGAGTGCAGTGGCGTGGTCTCGGCCCACTGCAACTTCTGACTCCCTGGTTCAAGTTATTTTTCTGCCTTAGCCTCCCGAGTAGCTGGGATTATAGGCACGCGCCACCACGCCCAGCTAATTTTTATATTTTTAGTAGAGACGGGGTTTTACCATGTTGACCAGGATGGTCTTTTTCTCTTGACCTTGTGATCCGCCGGCCTTGGCCTCCCAAAGTGCTGGAATTACAGGTGTAAGCCACTGTGCCTAGCCTAGTTTTTAGATTTTTAGTAGAGGCGGGCTTTCACCATATTGTCCAGACTTGTCTCCATCTCCTGGCCTCAAGTGATCTGCCTGCCTCAGCCTCCCAAAGTGCTGGGATTACAGGCATGAGCCTCAATGCCTGGCCATTTTCCTTGATTACTGAGTTTTTTGGCATTCTCTTAAAGTTCGCGCTTGTCTCACTGTAGTCCTGGTCCTTAGTAGGGGATTAGGAAACTTTTTTCCACAAAGGGCCAGATGGTAAATATTTTCAGCTTTGCAAGCCAGAGTTTCTGTTGCTTCTGTTCTTCTATTACAGAAGCAGATGTAGGCAATATATGTATAAATAGATATGGTGGTGGGCTAGATTTGGCCTAAGAGCTGACCTCTGTTTTAGATCATGACAATGTGAGCATACGATGAAAAAAAAAATTGTGACTCTGAATGAATACCATAGTTTTGTTTTAAAAAGGGCTGCCATCTCTGTTTCAAATGGGCAATTCTAGCTTTTCAAGGTGCTACAGGTATTTTTGGAAAAAATTTTTTTTTTTTTTTCTTAGTAGAGGCCAGGTTTCACTAGTTGGTCAGGCTGGTCTCAAACTCCTGACCTCGGGTGATCCACCTGCCTCAGCCTCCCAAAGTGCTGGGATAAGTCATTATAAGTTTTAGCTTTCAAATCAATGACATTCTCAGTATATACTCTACACCATTATTCTATACCATTTTCACTTTCGTTGGATTTGGGAGTTTCTTTATCTTCTGTTCTGCACATAACTAATTTAATTTGCTTTGTAATCTGCAGTGGTTTTAATCAGCTGGTGAACTTATTTCCAAGTTCTAGAAACACCAAGCCCTGTAACCATTTTATACCAATAAGATTATTTCCTAAGTTGATTTAACTTTAAAAAAATCTATAACTAGCATGTTTAAGTAGTGATTGATGTTAAGGCTGATTGTTATTTCTCAATTGTTAGACATGTTTCCTTTGTTGACTGTCCTGGCCATGATATTTTGATGGCTACTATGCTGAATGGTGCAGCAGTGATGGATGCAGCTCTTCTGCTGATAGGTAAATACCTCACAATTGGTTTGGACAAATCAGTGTGGAGCAAATCCAAGATGAAGTATTTAAAGCGGAACTAAGGCCTTTAAGGATCATATCTATTACCTAAGGGTGACATGAATGGGAACTAACGTGTCATCCAGGATGACTTTCCTACCTACCAGCTATCACAAAATACTGAAAAAGATAGATTTGGGGCTGATAGCTTGTGAGAATTCTTGTGGTAGCATTTGAGAAAATGAAAAAAAGTCAGTAGTTCATTTTTCTCATTTAAATCACATGAGGTGATTTAGTTTTAAATGTATGTGTAAAACTTTGTGTTATGGTTTGTGTGTGTGTGTATGTCTGAACTGTCTACTGTGGAAGTATTTAAGATACAAATACCATTCATAATAAGTGCTGAAGTCTAGGAATAAGTGGAGTTTTGAAGGGTAGCGTATGTATTGTTTCTTACGTTAGCTGTTGAGAGATTTCATTACTATGGGATAAAATTTTTTTATTTTTATTTATTTTATTTTATTTTTTTGAGACGGAGTCTGGCTCTGTCTCGCCCAGGCTGGAGTGCAGTGGCGCCATCTCCACTCGCTGCAGGCACTGCCTCCCGGGTTCACGCCATTCTCCTGCCTCAGCCTCCCGAGTAGCTGGGACTACAGGCGCCCGCCACCACGCCTGGCTAATTTTTTGTATTTTTAGTAGAGACGGGGTTTCACCATGTTAGCCAGGATGGTTTCGATCTCCTGACCTCGTGATCCGCCCGCCTCAGCCTCCCAAAGTGCTGGGATTACAGGCGTGAGCCACCACATCCAGTGCTTTTAAAACATTTTACCCCAGGCTTGGCGCGGTGGCTTACGACTGTAATCCCAGCACTTTTGGAGGCCGAGGCGGGCGGATCACGAGGTCAGGAGATCCAGACCATCTTGGCTAACATGGTGAAACCCCGTCTCTACTAAAAATACAAAAAATTAACCAGGCGTGGTGGCAGGTGCCTGTAATCCCAGCTACTCGGGAGGCTGAGGCAGGAGAATGGCGTGAATCTGGGAGGCGGAGCTTGCAGCAAGCTGAGATCGCGCCACTGCACTCCAGCCTGGGTGACAGACTAAGACTCCGTCTCAAAAAACAAAAAAAAACAAAAAACATGAACCGGGTGTGGTGGCACATGTCTGTAATCCCAGCCACTCAGGAGAATCTCTTGAACCCGGGAGGCAGAGGTTGCGGTGAGCCAGGATCGCGCCATTGCACTCTAGTCTGGGCAACAAGAGCGAAAACTACATCTCAAAAAAAAAAGCGACTGGGCATGGTGGCTCATGCCTGTAATCCCAGCACTTTGGGAGGCTGAGGCAGATGGATCACTTGAAGTCAGGAGTTCAAGACCAGCCTGGCCAATAGGGTGAAACCCTGTCTCTACTAAAAGTACAAAAAATCAGCCAGGCATGGTGGTGCATGCCTATAATCCCAGCTACTTGGGAGGCGAAGGCACGAGAGTCACTTGAACCCAGGAGGCAGAGGTTGCAGTGAGCCGAGATCGAGCCATTGCACTCCAGCCTGGGTGACAGAAGGAGACTTGGTCTTGAAAAAAAAAAAAGCACCCGGGCGTGGTGGCTTACACCTGTAATCCCTGCACTTTGGGAGGCCAAGGCAGGTGGATCACTTGAGGTATCAGGAGTTTGAGACCAGTCTGGTCAACATGGTGAAACCCCGCCTCTATTAAAAGTACGAAAATTAGCCGGGCGTGGTGGGGCACACCTGTAATCACAGCTACTCAGGAGTCTGAGGCAGGAGAATCGCTTGAACCCGGGAGGCAGAGGATGCAGTGAGCTGAGGTGACGCCACTGCACTCCAGCCTGGGTGACAGAGACAGAGTGAGACTCAGTCTCAAAAAAAAGAAAAAAAAAATTTTTTTTTTTAAAGCATGCCATGTCGGTATAGTCAGGACACTTGAGCATCACGACTTGAGGAGGTTGATCATTGGAGTCCTCAACAAAACATGCCCATTTCTTTATAATGCACTGTGGGTTATCTTCGCAGTTAGCATTCTTCCCTCCCTCGGTTGAAGAATAGCCTCTGATATTAGTTAAAATTCATGGAGAGTATTAGGTGCCTTTCCCTTTTAATTAGTGTCTACTTCTCAGGAACTTGACTGGGCCAGAACATTTCTAAGACTGGAGAGAGTTAGAGGGCTATACCCCATACCTGAGCAAAAACTGGGTACAGACCCTGAGAAAAGCCAGACTTACTGATTTTAAGCTTCTTGCTCAGGACCAGGATTGGGAGCCAGACAATTGGGAGGTTCCAGTGAACGCAGGCAACAGACAGTGAAGCAGGGCCAAACGGTGGATATCTGGCAATAATATCTAGGAATGTTGCCTTCATTAGGGTTAGAACATTGAGAAGTCTCCTTTATTAGATGCCAACTTCTTTTGGCAGGGGGGGGAGTGGGTGGCAAAAGAGACTCAAAATGTACCATTTTATGTATTTAAAGTGTACAATTTAGTGGCATTAAGTACATTGACAATTTTGTACAACATAGTGTTTGTAGTTTCACCACTATCTAGTTCCAGAACTTTTATATCACCACGAAAGGAAGCGCCATGCCCATGAAGCATCCATCGCCATGTTTTCCTCCCCCAGCCCCTAGCAACCAATAATCTGCTTTCTCTCTTTATGGATTTGCCTGCCTGTTCTGGATATTTCCAGCTATTCTTATATGTATCTTTTTTATTCTTCATCAACTAGCTGGTAATGAATCTTGTCCTCAGCCTCAGACGTCTGAACACCTGGCTGCTATAGAGATCATGAAACTGAAGCATATTTTGATTCTACAAAATAAAATTGATTTGGTAAAAGAAAGTCAGGCTAAAGAACAATACGAGCAGATCCTTGCATTTGTCCAAGGTAAGAAGCCATAATATGTAATAAATCTATGAATCACTTTGAGAGGCATTTACTCTGGATACCAGATGTTAAATTAACTTTTAATATATTATCTAAACAAGGTAAACTTATGAGTCTTAAGCCTTATCGCCCTACCTACTGCTTGTTAGCAACCTGATACAACTAATGAAATCTGTGATTCTGAATTTAATATACTAAACTATATTTTTGCTGGCAGCAAGTTAGAACTGGGGTTGTTTTCTGGAAACTTTATCGATCAGATTAAAAAAAATCTCAGTGATAGTAAAATGAATAAAATAATTTTTAAAAACCTCATCTTACAGTATTTGTTACTGAATAGCTACGTTAAGATTTGGAAGTGACAGTGATTATTTAATCTCTAGAGTGTTGGCCGGGCACGGTGGCTCATGCCTGTAATCCCAGCACTTTGGGAGGCCGAGGCATGTGGATCATCTGAGGTCTGGGGTTCAAGACCAGCCTGACCAATGTGGAGAAACCCTGTCTCTACTAAAAATACAAAATTAGCAGGGTGTGGTGGCACATGCCTGTAATCCCAGCTACTTGGGAGGCTGAGGCAAGAGAATCGCTTGAACTCAGGGGGCGGAGGTTGCGGTGAGCCGAGATCCTGCCATTGCACTCCAGCCTGGGCAACAAGAGTGAAACTCCGTCTAAAAAATAATAATAATAGTAAATAAATAAGTAAATAAATCTCTTGAGTGTCCCTTCTCTAATAGCATAATGTTTTTCATTTCAGAGGAGACATGATGTATCTTATTCTTGACATTTTCTCTCTTAGTCTTGTTTTTCTTGTTAGGTTAATTTCTTATGAACTCAGTTCTGTCATCATGAAAAGTAGTAAGTGATTTTGATTAAAGTCTAATTGTGTTTGGTCTATTTCTTTGACTAGCTTGTTTGACATATAATTAATACAGAGCAAATATATATGGTTGGGCTTGGTAGCTCACACTTGTAATACTAAGACTTTAGGAGGCCGAGGCGGGTGGAACGCTTGAGTCCAGGAGTTGAAGACCAACCTGGGCCACATGGTAAAACTCCGTCAATCCAAAAATTTATCTGGGCTTGGTGGCACACACCTGTGGTCCCAGCTACTATATAGGAGGCTGAGGTGGGAGGATCGCTTGAACCTGGGAAGTGGAGGTTGCAACAAGCCGTGATTGTGCCACTGCAGTCTAGCCTGGGCGACAGAGCAAGACCCTGTCTCAAAAAAAAAAAAAAAAAAATTAAAATTATATGTGCCAGCAGTCTTTGATTAGCAGAGTCTGTAATTTTATCTTGACATTTATTGGGAGATTAATTACATGTTGTTAGAAATATTTTCAACTAGTAGAGTGTTCTTTCACAGGAGTGTTAGTATGTTCTTTATTTAAGCAAGTTTATCGTTGTACTAATATTAAGTATGTCGACTAATATAAAGTAACAAATTTTCCCTTAAAGGGATTAGTATTCATTTTCAGGAGTGAAAACAGGATATTGCCATCTTTCTGAACAGAATTATCCACTTTCCACTTGTTGCTGACATTTGTATGGGGTTTAGGCATCTATTTTATTATAGTAATCTTAATCGTTTTATGTAACAGATACATAGAATAAATTTTTAAAAACTGAATAATTTTGATCTTTCTGAATTTTGTCATATAGGTACAGTAGCAGAGGGAGCTCCCATTATTCCAATTTCAGCTCAGCTGAAATACAATATTGAAGTTGTTTGTGAGTACATAGTAAAGAAAATTCCAGTACCCCCAAGAGACTTTACTTCAGAGCCCCGGCTTATTGGTAAGTGATAGGATTTGCCTTTAACTCTTAATCTGATCTTTTCCACATTGGTGATTCCTCTTCAAGGATGTTTATTAATATTTCCTCTTTCTGCAGAGGTGATAATTCATACAATTTTTTTGAAATCAATTCTGAGATTGTATTAGTAGTGCTAGATTGTATTACTGAATGAGGGACAGAGTCCTGAACACAATAAGGAGCTGTTAACCTAGGCCGGGCACGGTGGCTCATGCCTATAATCCCAGTACTTTGGGAGGCCAAGGTGGGTGGATCACATGAGGTCAGGAGTTTGAGACCAGCCTGACCAGTATGGTGAAACCCTGTCTCTACTAACATACAAAAAAGTAACTGGGCATGGTGGCGGGCGCCAGTGATCCCAGCTACTCAGGAGGCTGAGGCAGGAGAATCTCTTGAACCCAGGAAGCAGAGGTTGCAATGAGCTGAGATCGTGCCACTGCACTCCAGCCTGGGCAACAAGAGTGAAACTGCGTCTCAAAAAAAACCCAAAAACAACTGTTAACCTTTCTGTGCTCAATATATGGTACATGATCAAGATGGAGTAATACAGTATTCTCTATGGAATCATAATGTTTTAGTCAGGGTGTTCGAACTTCCTGACTAAAACATCATACAGATGATTTTGTTGTTCAATTAACGAAGAACTGATACTGATATAATTTGATCACCTAGGCTTGTGGTTCCTACACAAGGATGTAGAAACCTTCTCGAAACAGATATTTGAGCTCCTCTGGGCCTTCATCCAGGCTCCTGGTGTTTAGTAGGAAATACTTTCCGAAGTGCAGGTCATGTAGTCCTAGTATTTTGTAGTTATAAAGCTGAATTGTTCTTACAGGAGTTACAGAGGTATGTAAAGAAAATGTCCATAATCTCTCTGTCTTCAAGTTCTAGTCCCTTAGCCCTAAAGTCAGCAAAGTTAACATTTGCTGTCCATTATTCCCACACCTTCCTCATTGTTCATATCATCATGTATAAACATATACACAGGCTGGGCATGGTGGCTTTCACCTGTAATCCCAGCACTTTGGGAGGCTGAGGCTGAGGTGGGAGGATTGCTTGAGGCTAGGAGTTTGGGACCATCCTGGGCATCAAAGGAAGACCCCGTTTCTACAAAATAAAATATAGCTGGGTGCAGTGGTGTGTACCTGTAGTCCCAACTACTTGGTAGGCTGAGGCAGGAAGATCGCTTGAGCCCACGAATTTGAGGCTATAGTGAGCTATGATTGTGCCACTGCACTCCAGCCTCTATGATAGAGGGAAAAAGAAATCCATATACAGACATTGATTAGTTTATTTTTCTTTATGGAAGTGGGATTATATTATACATATAATTTTTATAATTTTTCTTAACAGTATATGAGGGTCATCCTTCCAGATCATTACATACAGCTCCAACATTATTAATAGTTGCATGATGCTCTATAATACTGGTATACCATATATGCCACTTGTTAACAAACTTAAGTTATTTTCATTTTTCCCATCATAAGTAAGACTGCATAAGCATTGGGATAATACTAGATTTTGTTACAAAGGCACCCCTTTGGTATAAATCTCAAATGGTCACTATTTTCGAAATGTTAACTTGGAAAATATTATTTCTTCTAAAGTTAAAATTAACAGAACTGACTTTAATTTGTTTTATTTTATTTTAGTTATTAGATCTTTTGATGTCAACAAACCTGGCTGTGAAGTTGATGACCTTAAGGGAGGTGTAGCTGGTGGTAGTATCCTAAAAGGAGTATTAAAGGTAAAATGGGTTTTGGTTGTTGTGATTTTGGTTTTTTTTGTTGTTGTTGTTTGTTTGTTTTACCCTTGTCTTAATCAGGAAAAAAAGTATGGACAATCCAAATTGAAAAATAAAATTTTTTCCATGGTTTCTGGCATTTGATAAAGAGTTCTCTTTTTTAATATTCTTCTTTTCCATCTTCAAACTTCACTCCCCCCACCCTTCTAGACCTCTGAATCCACTCTACCTTCATGAGATCCACCTTTTTAGCTCCCACATATACAGATGAGTGAGAATGTGTGATGTTTGTCTTTTTGTGCCTGGCTTATTTTACTTAAAATGGCCTCCAATTCTAGATATGTTGCTGCAAATGGCAGAATTTCTTTATTTTTTATGGCTGCATAATACTCCGTTGTATATATATGCTGCCTTTTCTTTTTTTCTTTATTTCTTTCTTTCTTTCTTTCTTTCTTTCTTTTTTTTTTTTTTTTTTTGAGGCGGAGTCTTGCTCTGTCGCCCAAGCTGTAGTGATCTCGGCGCACTGCAACCTTCACCTCCTGGGTTCAAGCCATTCTCAGTGCCCCAGCCTCCCAAGTAGCTGGGATTACAGGCACCTGCCACCAAGCCCAGCTAATTTTTGTATTTGTAGTAAAGATGGGGTTTCACCATGTTGACCAGGCTGGTCTTGAACTCCTGACCTCAGGTAATCCACCCACCTTGGCCTCCTGAAGTGCTGGGATTACAGGCGTGAGCCACTGCGCCTGGCCTATATACTGCATTTTCTTTATCCATTCATCTGTTCATGGGCACTTAGGTTGATTCCATATTTGGCTATTGTGAACTGTGCTGCAATAAACATGGGAGTGCAGATACCTCTTTGATATATTGCTTCCCTTTCTGTTGAATGTATACCCACTAGTGAAATTGATGGATCATATGGTAGCTCTATTTTCATATTTTCAGGTTTTCAAGGAACCTCCATATTGTTCTCCATGGTAGCTGTACTAATTTACATGCCCTGATAATAGGTTTTTTTTTTTTTTTTGAGTGCATTGGCATGATCTCGGCTCACTGCAACCTCCACCTCCTGGGTGCAGGTGATGATTCTCCTGCCACAGCCTCCCGACTTGCTGGGACTACAGGCACTCGCAACCTCGCCCGGCTAATTTTTTTTTTTTTTTTTTTGAGACGGACTCTCACTCTATCGCCCAGGCTGGAGTGCAGTGGCGCGATCTCGGCTCACTGCAAGCTCTGCCTCCTGGGTTCACGCCATTCTCCTGCCTCAGCCTCCTGAGTAGCTGGGACTATAGGTGCCCGCCACCACGCCTGGCTAATTTTTTTTTTTTTTTTTTTTTGAGACGGAGTCTTCACTTTGTCGCCCAGGCTGGAGTGCAGTGGCACCATCTCGGCTCACTGCAAGCTCCGCCTCCCGGGTTCGCGCCATTCTCCTGCCTCAGCCTCCCGAGTAGCTGGGACTACAGGCGCCCGCCACCGCGCCCGGCTAATTTTTTTGTATTTTTTTTTTTTTTTTTTTTTTTGAGACGGAGTCTCACTGTGTCTCCCAGGCTGGAGTGCAGTGGCGCGATCTCGGCTCACTGCAAGCTCCGCCCCCCGGGTTCACGCCATTCTCCCGCCTCAGCCTCCCAAGTAGCTGGGACTACAGGCGCCCGCTACCACGCCCGGCTAGTTTTTTGTATTTTTAGTAGAGACGGGGTTTCACCATGTTAGCCAGGATTTTTTTTTTTTTAATAGAGACAGAGTTTCACCGTGTTAGCCAGGATGGTCTCGATCTCCTGACCTCGTGATCCACCCGCCTCAGCCTCCCAAAGTGCTGGGATTACAGGCGTGAGCCGCCGCGCCCAGCCTAATTTTTTTTTGATAGAGACGGGGTTTCGCTATATTGGCCATGCTGGTCTCTTAACTCCTGACCTGCCTGCCTCAGCCTCCCAAAGTGCTGGGATTACAGGCATGAGCTACCATGCCCAGCTATATTTCTTTGTTTTCCATTATGTCTTTTGTGTCTGACTTCAAAATTTATAGACTTGTAAGTATGGAGCACATTTGATGTGGTAATAGACTTGTGTGGTGGGTAGTTAGCAGCAGTTGGATTGTTCTGGTTTTGACAGTCTCGTTCACATCTTTTTTTTTTTTTTTTTAAAGAATAATTATCTTTGAAATATAGGAATGATTGCCTTTTCAGTTTTATGATCTTCCTGTTGGAACTTTATTATTATTTTATTTTATTTTTGAGACGGAGTCTCTCTCTGTCGCCCAGGCTAGAGTGCAGTGGTACGATCTCGGTTCACTGCAACCTCTGTCTCCCAGGTTCTAGCAATTCTGCTGCAGCCTCCTGAGTAGCAGGGATTACAGGCACGTGCCACTACACCTGGCTAATTTTTGTGTTTTTAGTAGAGACGGGGTTTCACTGTGTTGGCTGGGCTGCTCTCGAACTCCTGACCTCAGGTGATCCACCCGCCTCGGCCTCCTAAAATGCTGGCATAACACACGTGAGCCACCGCACCCAGTCCCTGTTGGAACTTTTGATAGGTAAATGATCATTTTGTGTAACACAGTAATTCTAATTATTAATTATATGTTTACAGGTGGGCCAGGAGATAGAAGTAAGACCTGGTATTGTTTCCAAAGATAGTGAAGGAAAACTCATGTGTAAACCAATCTTTTCCAAAATTGTATCACTTTTTGCAGAGCATAATGATCTGCAATATGCTGCTCCAGGCGGTCTTATTGGTAAGGATTTTTTCTCATCTCTTTTAATTTGTGGCTATTTATGGACTTTTAATGGGGGATGGATTACCAAAAGGGACATATTATAGATTTTTAATTGGGTATTTTAATAATAGAGTGGGGCGGGGGAACAATCATGTGGTTAAGCTCTTGTTTTAGGTTGTAAGATGGTTTCATGCATTTGTAAAAATGATTTTTAAACACAAAGGATACATTTTGGTCAAATATGGAGTAACTCCTTTTTAGCAATATAAAAAAGTTTGATGACTTACCATGTAAGGTATTTATGTACACTTATGTTTTTGTTAACACAATTTTTGTGGTAGGTAATGGTTGCCTTTTTTTTTTTTTTTTGGAGATGGAGTCTCACTGTGTCCTCCAGGCTGGAGTGCAGTGGCGCAATCTTGGCTCACTGCAACCTTCACCTCCCAGGTTTAAGCAATTCTTCTGCTTCAGCCTCCCGAGTAGCTGGGACTACAGGCACATGCTGCCAGGCCCAGCTAAGATTTTTGTATTTTAGTAGAGACAGGGTTTCATCGTGTTGCCCAGGCTGGTCTCGAACTCCTGAGCTCAGGCAATCCCCCGCCTTGGCCTTTCAAAGTGCTAGGATTACAGGCATGAACCACCGTGCCCGGCCATGGTTGCTTTTGTGTATATTTTGCAAATGGGAAATTACCTACAAATGTCAGTTGAATGATGTCAGATCGTATTTCCAATGATGTAGAAATACAAGAAAATAAATTTCTTTGAGTAGCAATTACTGAAATGATTTAAAAACTTTTCTAGTCTCTTACAACTTACTGTATTACTCAATACCCAGAAAAATGAAAGATTCAGTGAGAATTAGAGGGGGTGTATGTACCTTTAGATTAAAGAAGAAAATGTTTGGTAAGGACACAGTTTATTCTTCACCAAACAAGCTGTGTGTCTGGTTGAAAATTTTAAAAGGGAAATAAAAGAAAACAGAAAAACGAAAAAGAGTTTACCAGATTGGCTGGGCTCAGTGGCTCACGCCTGTGATCCCAGCAATTTGGGAGGCTGAGGTGGATGGATCGCTTGAGCTCAGGAGTTTGAGACCAGCCTGGGCAGCATGGTAAAACCCTGTCTCTACTAAAAATACAAAAGTTAGCTGGGTGTGGTGGCCCACACCTGTAATCCCAGCTACTTGGGAGGCTGAGGCACGAGAATCGCTTGAACCCAGGAGGTGGAGGGTGAGCCGAGATCACACCAGTGCACTCTAGCCTGGGTGACAGAGTGACACTCTGTCTCAAAAAAAAAAAAAAAAAGAAAAACAAGAAGAAAAGAAAAAAAGAGTTTACCAGGTTGGGCATGGTGGCTCATGCTTATAATCCCAGTGCTTTGGGAAGCCGAGGTGGGAAGATTGCTTGAGACCAGGAGTTTGAGACCAGCCTAGGAAACCGTGAGATGCCGTTTCTCCAATCAAATAGTAAAATAAACTTGGTTTGGTGCCTGTAGTTCCATCTCTCATTTTATCCTTTGTGTGCATGTGTGTGGTAAACAAGGGATATCTGGTAACTTTTTAAAAATTTAACTTAAGGAACTTTTTATTTATTTATTTATTTATTTTGAGGCAGAGTCTTATTCTGCCACCCAGGCTGGAGTGCAGTGGTATGATCTCGGCTCGCTGCAACCTCTGCCTCCTGGGTTCAGTTAATTCTCGTACCTCAGCCTCCCGAGTAACTGGAACTACAGGCACATACCACCACAGCCAGCTAATTTTTGTATTTTTAGTAGAGATGGGGTTTCGCCATGTTGGCCAGGCTGGTCTCGAACTTCTGTTCTTAAGTGATCCACCCTCCTTGGCCTCCCAAAATACTGGGATTACAGGCGTGAGCCACCACACTTGGCCTATACTGTAATGATAACCCCCATAGAGCCATTGCTCAGCTTCAGCAATTATTAATGTTTTACCAATCTTGGCTGGGTGCGGTGGCTCATGCCTGTATTACCAGCGCTTCGGGAGGCCGAGGTGGACGGGTCACCTGAGGTCAGGAGTTCGAGAAACCTGTCTCTACTAAAAATACAAAAAAAAGAAAATTAGCCATGGCAGCACATATCCGTAATCCCAGGTCGCAGTGAGCCGAGATCATACCACTGCACTCCAGCCTGGGCGACAGAGAGAGACTGTGTCTCAACAACAGCAGCAAAAAAAAGTTTTCCAAATCATTCTTGTTCCATCTATGTATCTTCTTTCCCCTACTCCCCTCAAGACACAGCTAGAATATTTTGAAGTAGATCCCAGGAATCATATGTAGTCTTTTTTTTTTTTTTTGAGAGTCTCTCTGTCACCTAGGCTGGAGTGCAATGGCGCGATCTCGGCTCACTGCAACCTCTGCCTCCCGAGTTCAAGTGATTCTCCAGTAGCTGGGATTACAGGTGTCTGCCACCACGCCCGACTAATTTTTGTATTTTTAGTAGAGATTGGATTTTGCCACGTTGGTCAGGCTGGTCTTGAACTCCTGACCTTAGGTAATCCTCCAACTTGAACCCCTCCCCAAGTGCTGGGATTATAGGCGTGAGCCACCGCGCCCAGCCCATATGTGGTCTTTAATTATCTTTTTGATCAGTCTTTCAGGGGAGAAATGGCATGTAAATACTCTGCAAACTACTCATTTAAAATTTTGTATTCTTTCAGTTTTTGTTAAGGATATTCAGACTCATTTTGAGTTCACTTATTATCTCTATTTGCCCTTTGTTTAGAATTTATTTTTGTTGTTTTCAAGACCAGGTCAGTAATACTTACATCTCCTGCATTAAGTTCTCAGCCAAGCCATCATTCCTAGAAAATCAGATTTCTAAACCCTTTGTTTAGAATTTAAATCAAGAGAATCTTTCTGTTCTCATTTGCCCAGTCATCTCATGAGTGTACATTTCTCTTTGTCTAGATAAAACAGGTATTTTCTTGTGCCTATATAGCTATTGTATGAGTATGAAAATAAAAGTATGAAAGTGTGTAGGTATGTGCTGTGCTTATATGGCTTTGGGGTATCTAATTCACTTTTTTTTTTTTTTTGGGAGATGGAGTCTCACTTTGTCACCCAGGTTGGAGTGCAGTGGTGCGATCTCTGCTCACTGCAACCTCTGCCTCCTGGGTTCAAGCGATTCTCCTGCCTTAGCCTCCTGAGTAGCTGGGACTACAGGTGCACACCGCCACACCTGGCTAATTTTTTATATTTTAATAGAGACAGGGTTTCACTGTGTTGCCCAGGCTGGTCTTGAACTCCTGAGCTCAGGCATCCACCCGCTTCAGCCTACCAAAGTGCTGGGATTACAGGTGTGAGCCACTGCACCTGGCCGACTAATTCACTTTATAGGTGTTTTAGGAAATAAAAAATTGAGCTGTATACATCTTATTTTTATATTAGGAGTTGGAACAAAAATTGACCCCACTTTGTGCCGGGCTGACAGAATGGTGGGACAAGTACTTGGTGCAGTCGGAGCTTTACCTGAGATATTCACAGAATTGGAAATTTCCTATTTCCTGCTTAGACGGCTTCTAGGTGTACGCACTGAAGGAGACAAGAAAGCAGCAAAGGTAAATGCTTTTTATAATTCCTGTTTGTAAAAAAGTGACAAATGGGAGTGTTAAACCAGTGTTGAGTTTTATTGTTTTGTAGTTAACATGAAATTAAGAAAAAAAGAAAAGGTAAATAAATTTGACCTCCCCAAAATTGAGGTTTTTTTTTTTTTTTTTTTTTTTAAGGAGTTGGAGTGTTGCTCTGTTGCCCAGGCTGGAGTGCAGTGGCGCGATCTCAGCTCATGGCAACCTCCGCCTCCTGGGTTCAAGCGATTCACCTGCCTCGGTTTCCCAAGTATATGGGACTATAGGCATGCACCAGCACGCCCAACTAATTTTTGTATTTTTTAGTAGTGATGGGGTTTCACTATATGTTAGCCAGGCTGGTCTTGACCTCCTGACCTCAAGTGATCCGCCCGCATCGGCCTTCCAAAGTGCTGGGATTACAGGCATGCGCCACTGTATCCGGCCAAAATTGAGAACTATATGGCAGTCAGTTTAAGAAAGAAACTTAAAAAACAGGGAAAAGTATTTGCCATTTATGACAAAGACATGATATTCCTAAAATCGATATGATTTTTTTGTTGTTTATTTTGAGAGTCTTGCTCTGTTGCCCAGGCTGGAGTGCAGTGGTGCAATCTTGACTCACAGCAGCCTCGATCTCCCAGCTCAAGCCATCCTCCCACCTTAACCTCCTGAGTAGGTGGGACTACAGGTGCGGGCCACCACGTCTGGCTAATTTTGTATTTTTTGTAGAGACGGAGTTTTGCCGTGTTACCCAGGCTGATCTCCCAACTCCTGGGCTTAAGCAATCTGCCCACCCCAGCCTTCCAAAGTGCTGGGATTACAGGTGTGATCCACTGTGCCCAGCTTCATGATTATTAAAAAATGTCCCAGATTAGGTTGGCAGAGATGGGAAATTGCTGACACCTAGTGTTGGCAAAGATTTAGGAAAATAAGCAATCATACCTCTCCCCCCCGCCAAGTGATCTGCTCTCCTCAGCCTCCCAACCAAAGTGCTGGGATTACAGGTGTGTGCCACTGCGCCTGGCCCATGTTAACTCTTATATAGCCGTAGTCCTCCCCATTCCCCACTTTGGGAAATTTTGTACCTCATTTGTACTAGGTAACTGCTTCAGAATTTTAAGAGGTTCTTTGGTATGGTTCCTACCTTATTTTGTACAGGTGGATCTTGTGTAAGTTCAGTGGGTGCCAAATAAACCTTCCTTTTGCTGTCTTTAGACTGTATATAGTTCAAATTCCTTTACAATAAAATTTATATAGAATTTTTTTTCTTTTATGATTGACGTATTTCCCATAGTATTTGGTAAATTCTTACTTATATTTGGAAAGCATTTTCTTGATCTTGGGATTTATTTTTCCCTAATTTATTTTTCTAGGTTCAAAAGCTGTCTAAGAATGAAGTGCTCATGGTGAACATAGGATCCCTGTCGACAGGAGGGAGAGTTAGTGCTGTCAAGGCCGATTTGGGTAAAATTGTTTTGACCAATCCAGTGTGCACAGAGGTAGGAGAAAAAATTGCCCTTAGCCGAAGAGTTGAAAAACACTGGCGGTAAGTTTGTTAGTCTTTGCCACTGTCTAATTAGAAAAAGACACAGTCTTGTTGTACAGAAAAAAAAAGCACATTCTTCCTTGAGGACAACAGTTACTGTGGCTTTCAGTCTCAACTATTTATTTGGATGACTTTGAAAACTATACTTCGGCCGGGTGCGGTGGCTCACGCCTGTAATCCCAGCACTTTGGGAGGCCAAGGCGGGCGGATCATGAGGTCAGGAGATCAAGACCATCCTGGCTAACACGGTGAAACCCTGTCTCTACTAAAAAATACAAAAAATTAGCCGGGCGTGGTGGCGGGCGCCTGTAGTCCCAGCTACTCGGGAGGCTGAGGCAGGAGAATGGCGTGAACCTGGGAGGCGGAGCTTGCAGTGAGGTGAGCCGAGATGGCGCCACTGCACTCCAGCCTGGGCGACAGAGCGAGACTCCGTCTCAGAAAAAACTACAACTTTGACTGTAGTCCCATATTTTAGTCCAAATACTGTGATTGGCTTCTCTGCCTGTTAGACACAACCTATGCAAAACCGAATGAATTTGGGTTCAGTATTTCTATTGTCATTGACTTTGGAAATCATTTCACACTTAATAGAAAAATTGCAAGAATTTTACAGAAAACTCCTCTATAGCCTTTTCCTAGATTGACAAATACACATACAGATTTATTTACAAATGTAAGTTTTTTCCTGAACCATTTGAGGGTAGGCTATATATGTTATGCTTCTTGATCTTTTAATACTTCAGTGTATATTTCCCATCAAAAAAGGATACTCTTATATAAGCACTTAGAAATTTAACATTGGCAAAATACTGAAATCTACAGTGCATGTTTCAGTTTTATTACTTATCCCAATAACGTACTTTATGTTCCTCCTGTTTAAAATCATGCATTGCATTTAATTTTATGTCTCTTTGATATTTAATCTGGAGCTTTTTCAGCCTTTGTCTTAATTGACATTAACAGTTCTGAAGAATACAAGCTAGTTACTTTATAGAATATTCCTCAATTTGGGTTTTTCTTATGGTTCGGAAGTGTAACATTAGATTCAGGTTCTTAAGTTAAATACACTGTGAAGTCTCCTTCTCAGGAATCACAGCTAGAGGCACATGATATCTGACTGCTCCTCTTTATTAAGGTTAGTTTTGACTATGTAGTCAAGATGTTGTCCAGCCTCTCTACTGTGTAGTTACTCTCTACCCTTGCAACTAGTAAGCAATCTGTAGGAAGATCTTTTCAGCCAATACGAATAGCCTGTTGCTTATCGAATCCCACACCCCTGGATGTAGCATCCACTGATGATTCTTGCCTGAATCGAACTTGACTATAATGATTACAAAATCATAGCACCTCTACAGGTCACAGTATCCTCCCTCAACTCTACCACCCCACATTTATCATTTGGCATTTTTTCTTTGCCGTTATTTATTTCCCTATCTAGTTATAATATGGACTCATGGAGTCCCATTTTATCCAACATGTTATGATCCATCACTGTCTTCCTTTATTTTCATGTGCATTTTTCAACATTTGGCCAGTGGAGGTCCTTCAGGCTGGCTCTTGTGTCCTTTTGACATGTATTCATCATTTTTTTTTCTTTTTGTTTTTTTTTTTTTGGAGACGGAGTCTCGCTCTGTCGCCAGGCTGGAGTGCAGTGGCGTGATCTCAGCTCACTGCAGCCTCTGCCTTCCAGGTTCAAGCGATTCTCCTGCCTCAGCCTCCCAAGTAGCTGGGACTACAGGCACGTGCCACTGTGCCCAGTTAATTTTTGTATTTTCAGTAGAGATGGGGTTTCACCACATTGGCCAGCCTGGTCTCGAACCCCTGACCTCAGGTGATCCGCCTTCCTTGGCCTCCCAAAGTGCTGGGATTACAGGCGTGAGCCACCATGCCCAACCTCTTCTTTTTTGGGAACATTTCCTTATTTTCTGGCACAGTATCTTCCAGACTCATCTTGTACCTTCTCTGTTCCAGTTTTAGAACTGGCCATTTCTCTTAGAAATGAAAAGCTGAGTGTTCAGGTGTGCTCATTGCTCCTAGGGTGCTATTGCTTCTAGGTCTTTTGAGAGCATAGACCCAGGAAGCATACACACATTTTTGGCTCCTGACTTTTTGCTCTTTCCAGGTTAGTTATTGAATTTGCCCCTTGCTTTCCATTCCTTGTCACATCATCACAGTCCATACCACCATCACTTTACACTTCACAGTTAGTGTGAAAGACCCCTAGTTTGCCTCTTTATTACTTAAGAGCTTGGTCAAAATTAGTCTTCTTA
Organism: Theropithecus gelada; assembly: GCF_003255815.1. NCBI lineage: Eukaryota > Metazoa > Chordata > Mammalia > Primates > Cercopithecidae > Theropithecus > Theropithecus gelada. The sequence continues at coordinate 45,894,911 of NC_037689.1, forward strand.
AAACATTTTCATCATGCTGTGTTTAATAATTTCTAGAGGCTTCTCACTACTTTTTGATATTTGGGACTTTTCTAGAAACCTGCTTCAACCCATTTAACCTTTCCTTCTGCATTGTCTTATATAAACCCTCTAAATTAGACTATTTTGTGCCCTGACTGTCCCCATAATTATTCAGATCACCCCTGCCCACTATCTACTTCCTTAATTATTTATTTTATATTTTTTAGAGGCAGGGTCTCTCTGTTGACCAGGCTGGAGTTTAGTGGCTTGATCATAGCTCACTGCAGCCTCAGTGTCTAAGTAGCTAGGACTATAGGCTCACACCACCATGACCAGCTGATTTTTTTGTTTTTTGTAGACACTTCTCACTGTCTCGTGTAGACACGTCTCACTGTGTTGCCCAGCATGATCTCAAACTCCTGGCCTCAAGCCATCCTCCCACCTCAGCCTCTTAAAGTGTTGGGATTATAGACATGAGCCACCCCGCCCAGCCCTGTTTCCTTTGTTAAGGCTTCCATGCTACTGTGCCCATGATGGTCTCATCACTTGTCCAGGAGATTTATCTGAATTATTGCCCTGTAATTTAGAAAGTTAAATTTTTGTTCTCTCTTAAGTAAATAATTATTTGTGGTGGTTTATGCCCTTTTGATTTTACTCTCTTTTGTGATTATATATTTTTTTGCTATTGCAGACATACGACTTCCAGTGTATTTTAAAATAGATTTAAACAATAAACTTTCAGGCCGGGCACGATGGCTCATGCCTGTAAGCCCAGCACTTCGTGAGGCTGAGGTGGGCGGATCACTTGAGGCCAGGAGTTTGAGACTAGCCTGGCCAACATAGTGAAACCCCATCTCTACTAAAAATACCAAAAAATTAGCCGGGCATGGTGGCGCATGCCTGTAGTCCCAGCTGCTCGGGAGGCTGAGGCACGAGAACTGTTTGAACCCGGGAGCCGGAGGTTGCAGTGAGCCGAAATCGCACCACCGTACTCCAGACTGGGTGACAGAGTGACTGTCTCAAAAAAAACCACAAAAACAAAAAAGCAAGAATAAAAAAGAATCTAAGAATATAATGTAGGCTTTCTTTATGGAGGAGCAGGCTTTGGGAACAAATTTGAATTCAGAAGATAAGCAGGTAAAATTTATCATACGATTGTGTGGTAATGAGAGTGAAATGGATGTAAGATTTATGATTTCTTTTATTTTCATTTTGCAGTTTAATTGGTTGGGGTCAGATAAGAAGAGGAGTGACAATCAAGCCAACAGTAGATGATGACTGAAGAATACCGGTTAAATAATACATTCGGATGGAGTTGGAAGTTGGAATTTCTCTTAACAGCCAAGGGGTTTATTTTCAAAGCAATATTGGGGAATTGATTTCACAGTTCGTTACCTTAGTAGGTAACTGTAAGGTTATTCTCTTTTTTTTTTGGTTATGAAAATTTAGGGACTACAGTGAATATAAAAATTGGCATCATATTGGATTGAATCTACATTTTGGCAGAAGTCAAGCGTTCCCACATAATGTCAAAATTATACATCATGCAGTTTTGGTTTTTTTGTTTGTTTTATTTTCTTTTGTTTTTGAGTCTGGCTCTGTCACCCAGGCTGGAGTGCAGTGGCGTGATCCACAACCTCCACCTCCCGGGTTCAAGCGATTCTCCTGCCTCAGCCTCCCGAGGAGCTGAGATTACAGGTGCGCGCCACCACACCTAGCTAATTTTTGTATTATTAGTAGAGACGGGGTTTCGGCATGTTGGCCAGGCCAGTCTCTCCTGACCTCAGGGTGATCAGCCCACCTCGGCCTCACAAAGTGCTGGGGTTACAGGCGTGAGCCACCTTGCCCAGCCCACATCATACAGTTTGAAATGAAACTTTGCCACAACCAGCCTTTGCTGTAGTACACACATATATCACTGAACCTGCTTGAAATAAAGTTTTTTTTTCTTTTTCATGATTCGTCTTTGAGTACCTCCAGGCTGAAGGACTGTTGTACCAGTAAAAACTTAAAGGCACAAATTCTCCTTGAAGACCTTCTCTCTTTTCTTTGGCCCCATATTTTATGTTGCTTTATCTTTGAAATTTTGCATGAAAAGGAAATGAATGGGTTCGAATGAAATTGTCCTTTAAAGCATGATTACTTGTTCCCATGGACAGATATTTTTCTCCCCTTGCTCTTCCTGGCCTGAAACACAGGAAACCAGAGTCAGAAGTTATCTCCCTCTCCCTGTGATGCCTTGAGATTTTTTTCTGCATTGTTTTATGCCTGAAATCCAATAGTCTTCCTCCATTGGAAAATACTGTTATACCAAATAATTCTAGATGAGTAACAAAGATCTTTCTAGGCCTTCATTTTATGGTTTTTCTTAACTGTTAAGATTGTGACACAGATTATATTACTAATTTTTGGATGTTTCGAAAGGTCAAGAAGTAAAAGATGTTAGAAAGCAGTGAGTGAGTCCTTTTGATTTTTAACTTATTCCCCATGTCCCTATACTTCGTGTACTTTTCCTTTTTTTTTTTTTTTTGAGACAGAGGCTCACTCTGTCACCTAGGCTAGAGTACAGTGGCACGATCTTTGCTCACTGCAGCCTCTGCCTCCCTGGTTCAAGTGATTCTCGTGCTTCAGCCTCCCATGTAGCTGAGATTACAGGCACGTGTCACCATACCCGGCTAATTTTTGTATTTTTAGTAGAGATGGGATTTCACCATGTTGCCAAGGCTGGTCTTGAACTCCTGACCTCAGGTGATCTGTCCACCTCTGCCTTCCACAATGCTGGGATTACAGGCGTGAGCCACTGTGCCCGGCTTATTTTTCTTTATGTTTTTGCTTCATAAGAGGTTCTTTTGAGCAGTGATTTACAACTCACTGACAATAGAATTGCTGGGGAAGCTTTTAAAAAAAAAAAAAAAAAATGCCCCACAGAGATTCTGATTTTAATTGTTCTGATTTAATTGGCTTGGAGTAGAATTCAGGTATTGATATCTTTAAAAACTCTCCCCAGTGTTGAGAAACACATTTAGAGAGTTGAGAAGTAGATATATTAAATTACAGAATCTTACTGAATTTTGGTAGTCTGGTAATACAGTTTGCTTTGCTTTTCTTAAATTTGCATTGAGATGGGATTTGAAGCATATTGTGCTCTTGGGAATGTTGAAGTTGCATTGTAGAAGTTTAGAAGCTCTGGCTATGGGTTATCTAAATTGATGTTTTGAGGAAGCATATTAATGTTATAAACTTCGCTGACTTTGAAGGTTGTGTTGTAGCATGAGGAACACAAATAAAACAATTCTAAATCAAACATTAATTTTATATCTAACATGTCCCCATGTGTTTTGAAGGTACCTTCTACCAGAAATTTTGGAATAAGACTTAAAATATAGACTAATTTATTGTAATTAATCTCATGTAAGATTTGAAACCAGAATTTATTATAATGAATTTCAGACATCCACATGAATTGTCAGCAAATTTGTAAAGCACTGTACTGAGTGTAATGGGCATATACAGATAGGAAGAAAATGGACTTTATTTTCATAGAACTTGAAGCCAGCACAGTGATTCTTATCAAGAGATGTACCTAGTTGAGAATGTGCCTGTAATGTTTCTGATGAAAGTACATTGCGGCCAGGCGTGGTGGCTCACACCTATAATCCCAGCACTTTGGGAGGCTGAGGTGGGTGGATCACTAGGTCAGGAGTTCGAGACCAGCCTGGCCAACGTGGCAAAACCCTGTCTCTACTAAAAATACAAAAATTAGCCGGGTGTGGTGGCAGGCGCCTGTAATCCCAGCTACTCTGGAGGCTGAGGCAGGAGAATCGCTTGAACCTGGGAGGTGGAGGTTGCAGTGAGCCGAGATTGTGCCATTGCACTCCAGCCTGGGCGACAAGAGGAAGACTCTGTCTCGGAAAAAAAAAAAAAAGTATGTATTGCATATGTAAATTCTCTTGGCTCTACTGTCAAGATATTTTCAAAGTCTTTAGTTCTCATCACTTCCACTGCTACCACCTTAGTCAAAGCCATCACTGGCTCTCACCTGGACTAGCCTTCTAATTCCTGCTTCTACACTTGCCCTGCTGCAGTCTGTTCACAACACAATAGCCAGAGTGCCTGTTTTTTAGCGAATACTACATACAACTCTGTGATAGTAAGGTGTAAAAGTTAGCCTTTTTTAGCCTCACAGAAATGGGAGGTATGAAGACAGACTAGCTGTGACATCTTCCAGGTGATTTTGAAGCCGACCTGGAAAGCCATCAGTACTTTCCTCCTCCTCGTATCTAACTTCCAAAGAGGATGCCTGTGTGTGCTTGTTTTTGCAGAGGCAATGTGACTTTTATTCTAATAAGGATATGCAAATAACCACTCATAAAATCCCATTTCTAGAAAAACTTGATAGGGTGATGCTTCCAGTGAAATGGGTGATTTTCTGGAGATATATTTTGAAAATTTTAATTACCTAAAATGAAGCAGATAAAAGATTAATAACCATGAAACAGGTGATTCAGAAAGTACCCCTGCTGGGGCCGGGCACGGTGGCTCACGTCTGTAATCCCAGCACTTTGGGAGGCCGAGGCAGGTGGATTACCTGAGATCAGGAGTTCGAGACCAGACTGGCTAACATGGCGAAACCCTATCTTTTTTTTTTTTTTTTTTTTTTTTTTTTGG